>NW_004955417.1:22283152-22349204 GCF_000276665.1 Chinchilla lanigera
GTTTGCATTTACAGGCTAAGATGATTATAAACCACCCTGTTATCTGCCATATTTTGCATAAGTGGTAGTTTTTTAACTTTAAGGAGACTCCACCCTGTGACTAAATAAATAGTCAGAATGATTTAGCAGGTCCAGCCTCTGTTGGCAGGGGTTGGTTGGCAGACCTAAGGCTGTGTTTGCGTCCCACACTCACGAGCACAACCTGGGACCTAAACAACAGCATATCCCACAGTTCATCTGCAGAGGCCAGAAAGTCCGTTAGAACTCCTTGATGCCACCTGAGAGGGAAGCCACACTTACGGATTTAGTGCAGGATTCAGGCTGCTTCTCCCAAGGTGTCAAAGTTTATTGGCTTCCTCTGAATGGAGAGAAACTGCCAGCTTCCTGTTGATTCTAGCACTGCTTTTGAGCCGCTTAAATGTGTGCGTGCTATATGATACTGGAAACACAAATCTCTCCCCTAGTAGACAACAAATTGCCTAGGGGTTTATTTTTGTTACAAGAATTGGAAATATGGAAAAGCTGCCCCCCAACCCCTAACATCTCACTCCATTTGACAGCTGACAAAAATCAAATTTGTTCATTCTGGCCAACACAAAGAAAACGCCTTGCTAAAAAGCAAATTTCAGCAGACTTGGACAACTGCTCTGGAACCTTGGAATTAGGCTGACACAAGGTTAGAGACCTGGAACTGTGTTATAGTTGAAAGAGTGTAACGCTAACACTGCCTTGAAAACGGTAGCCTAGAACAGAATCATCTACATCCTCACCTTCTCTAGATGCCAACAAGTTTCCTTAGGCTTTTTTTAAAGAGAAAAAGCTTTTTTGTTCTGGTGATATATTAATATGTCAGAATCCCATACAAAAGAAAAAAGTGATTAATTTCTCTCCTTATATCTTAGAATCAATACACATCTTAATAGAGGAAAGTTTTTCAATTAGATGAGAAACTGTCACAAGGAATGGTATACACCCAGTAAGAAAAGGTACTATCCCAGGAAGAGCAAATATCTGTGAAGTGGGTCATGACTACACCAACAGCTGTTATTGTTGATTGATTGTGATATGCTTGGAAGAACTACAGAATTCTTCTCAAAATGGAAGTCATTACTAATGAATCAGGGTGAGTAAATTAAATAAAATTAATATTTCATCTCCAATGTAATATCTTTTTATAACTGATATTTAGGGAAGTCACTTCAATGGAATCTCTTTACAATTCTTTTCTACTTGAATCTTGTTGAGACAACATAATTTTTATGTGTAGCTCATTCATTCATGTAGGCTTTCAACTATTGTTTATTCCACACCTACAATATTCCAAGCTTTGAACAGCTTTAATGATCTGGCAGTAATGAAGCAGACAGCAATTTCTTTTCTTGTGGAAACTAACACCATAACAGTTTCAAAATTAGGAACCTTGAGTCCATTGATTTTCAAGGTTATATTGGTATCCTCTAATTTCTTACAGTCATCATCATTTCATAGAGGTACCCAAATGAGGAGCTACTAAGTTAGGGTACAGATGAGCACTTTGCATTTTCTATCCAAATATAACATGCAACAAAGCTAGTGTGACACTTAGTTAATGCACCAGGAATATTGAACAGACTAATGGTAAAGGATAACCAATAAGTAGCTGGTTACATATTTGTCTGTATTGCTCACACATTTGACTCTGATCAGTGTTATAATTCTAGTAGATCAAAAAACCTGCAGTCAGTTTGCTGGGGTAAGAGGGACATGGTGAAAAGAAAATAACAAAGCCAGAATATTTTTTGCATAGAATAATTCAGATAACCTACCATTTTAAATGTATGACCAGGAAATAAATTATGATCCACCAATAGGTCTATTTTCTAAAATACTATTTTTATCACTATCAAGTTAGAACAGGACATGTTCAACTGAGTTCACGATCACTCTGACTGGACAATATTTTTGTCTCTATGAATCAAGAGAATCATGTATGAAAATCAGCCTCCGTGTGTGAAAACCAGCGTTCCACAGCTTCATTTTTGTCCCTGTGGGGTGCAGGACATCAAACTGAAAAGAACGGGCTCAGTTTTATCCAGAATGGCTCACAGGACAGATAGAAGACACTGCGTAACCGTGCCGAGTGGTTAAGCGTCTGCATAGCAAAGTTGCCTTTGGTCTGTTTCCATCTTTCTCATTTTCCACACTGCTGTTTTAAGGTAAAAGATATTTGACAGTTCCATCAAAAATGCCTGACAGTCTTCAATCAAGAATTTTAAATTTGAGTGTAGTGTAAAATGTCTTTTGGGAGGGGAGGAGTATAATTTTCCCAGCATGAAGATATGGTCACACAGAAAAAGTGCAGTTGATGGGCTCATGCAATCAAAACTGGTTCTTTGAAGCCCTGAATGCATTTGCAAAAGGAAACGCACATAAGGAAAAGTACTTTCTTGTAGAAAATAAGCCATCTTATGACCTGAAAGCTTTGAGCTTGGCTAACTTGGAGAAACTTTTTGGTTGAAGTAATTTTAAACCTGGATGTTTTTCCCATGGAGGAAAAGATCTCCATTTACATTTTCTTTGAGTAAGTTATCGTCTAAGACAAGATATTTGTGTATTACTGGGTAACCACATCCTTACCAAGTAAAAATATTTTTATGTTCTAGCAAAAACATGCTGCTTCATATTTGCTGATATTATTCTAACATTCAGTTTGGAATACATTATAAAAGGACTTGTCTTATTTTATAGTCATATATTACTCATGGAACATTGAACGCAATCAGTTGAGTATTGGGTAAGTTGGAATAAAATTATTTTTTTTAGACACAGTCTACATTTCTTTGAAAGAAACGTGAAATTTGAAAACTGGACAAGAATAAGTAATTGTGTTGTCTAAAGTCAAATAGAGCATCCCGTACACAGATTGCAGTCAAACTTCCTCATCTCTGGTGGGAATTTAGAGTAACAACCCATTACTATTTTATTCAATATGTATCCTATATATGATGTTTCACAGAAACTTGGGGCTACACCAAGGAAGAGATGGCGGGTGTTTCTTGCATAAAAAGAGTGGAGAAAAGACAGCGAGATAGTGTGGTAGAAGTGCAGACAGTAACCCTGGAACCTGGACAGTCCCCACTAATGGTATTAAGACCAAATGCTCCCAGGTCCAAGGGAGAAGCCAACCGTGTTGCTTCTCTGCTCAAGTTCCTCTTCTGGCCTAGACAGCCTTTCCATTGACATGAACGCGCATGTGCACCCCCTAGAACCTGCCAAAAGCCAGGGGGTGAGCAAGCATTTGACAAATGGCAGCTATTTTTACTATATGATCTCCACACACTGATGGGGCCAAAAAGTGAATGGGAAAAAAAGGAAACTTGAGGTAGAAGGAATTTATCTCTGTCACCATATTTTATCCCTTAACCTGTCTCCCAGCCTCACCCTTCGTTCAATAGCATCCCGCTGTGGTCCGCGCAGCAGCAAAATGGAAAATCAGAAGACGCGATAGAGTCAGTGTTTCTGGCAGATACAAAAGCAGAACGGAGACTTTTCTGCCCTGGGAACCATAGTTTATCACCAGAATCTAGGGAGATCTTGAAGCAGCCATATAAGTGTTATTAATACAAATACCACTAAGTCTTTTTTGAAATTCCTTCCATTTCTTTCCTTTGAAACAGAAAGAGCCTACTACTACTGGAATTGTTGCTTTCTTTATTTGTTAAATAGCCAGAATTTTTAATAAGTGTTTTTCTGGAGTGTTTATCCAATAAGAATTATTTATTAATAAATGTCAGTTCTATGCTTTTTGCTCTTTTATAACTATTCTCTTCTTATTTTTGTCATTTGATCAAGACTGAAACCATGGTTAGACAAATACACAAATAAGGAAAAAAAGTTGTGGGCCAGGGTATGATAAAGCCAGAATTGGTAACTTCACAGAGGAATTATGAATTAACATACAGCTAAAATTACAATAAAGTGGTTAACTGCTATTTTGGGAATATCCTTGAATATGTTGGGAATATGTTGCTATTTTGGGAATATCCTTGAATGTGTTTCTATTGGGACCTATAGAACTATTACAGCTGTGTTTTAAAGGTATGAATTTAGAAGGGCACAGAAAACTTTTATTTCAATATAATACCATCACAATGCCATGAGATCAATTTAATCTGTTGAGTTTTGTATGGTATGTGTGCATGTACATGTAAACAAATATCTAATATTTTTCATCATACAGTTATTCTTTCCCTTATCTTTTCAAAATCAGTCATATTTGCATCAACTTAAAAGTTTAGGTCTTTACTTTCCAAAAATTATTTAGTAATAAATAATTAATGTGGAATGCTATAATTAATACAATGCTTCTCTGTAATTGCAGTATATAGAACTTGGAAATTCCAAATATTGTATAGATCATGTCCACCCATTATATCTGTAAGGATATATAGGTAATATCATAATATATGCCATACATAATAATTATATTACCTAAATCAGAAACTATATTTTACTTTCTGTCTGGGAGTTTTATTTCTGTTTTGTCATATTATTTTACCATGTATGTCCTGAAGTCTATAGATCTAACAACTTTTATTATTACTTATGCATAGTCAGCCAAAATATGGAGAGTTGAATTAATTTTTTTAATTTCCTGAAAATGACCACAAGGAATAAAATAATAATGATCTTGGAAACCAAGGAAAGGGAAGGAAAATTTTAATACTCCACTGCCTTATTAGATCTAGATCTGGGTTTTTTTTATTGTTCTTCTTGGAGGAGGATATTGAAAGACCCAAAAAGGAATTGATTAACCAATCCCCAATGGAAAGGGCATTCAGGGTTGCTGCAGAGACCAAGCAGTGGCACTCATAAGATATTTCTTTAATAATGACAATGACAGTTATAATAATTTCAAGGGTAAACATTTAGAGAATATATAGCATGTCACAGTTTTAACGAATTCCTTTATCTGTATTTCATAGAACATGTATGAGAAAGTTTACATTATTTTTTTCCTGCCTTCCAAATTAAAAAAAACTAAAAGGGCCAAGAGGTTAAATCCAGTTCCCAAGACTCCACTGCTAGAAGTCACAGAACGAGGCACAGTCCTCAAATTGTACTGAGAGCCAGTGTTTGAGCAGCTGCCTCACCAGGAGGCTTTCAAACACCTCCCAGTTGCAGCTGCCTGGCTCAAAATTCCAAATGTGGAAGACATGATGCTGAGGTTCAGCTTGGATGAGATACCTTCCTTTGGGTGAATTTTCTAAAGTAAAGGGTTGGGTCACTGTGTAGAGAATGGCGGTCTTTTGAGATATGGCAGATTTTTGGGAAGGTCTACAACCTGCCTGTAGCCCGCCCCTCTCCCTTCTGCCATAAGTGCCCACAGAAATGCCATGCTCCCTTGGCAGAGGTGGAACCCTTGGTCCCTGTCCTCAGGGATCCAACACATTTTGTGATACGCTGATGGGCTTGTCCATATGCACCCTTGGAAAACCCTAGAGTGCAGGGAGTTTTGCCTTCTCCATGCCCTGCTGAGTCTACCAGTTATTGGCACTTAGTAGGCCATTTAACGACCAGTTGTTGAATTTAAAATGAGAGGTGAATGTAAAGAAGCAAGAATGCCATGTCTTTGTCCATCATGTACTAAGATGGAGTCATACAAGCAAAAGCAAACTGAAAGGGAAAAATATGTAGTGGATAAAAATGATCTATGCATCTGTTTAGAAATCAACACATGAAAGTAACATAATTTTTAGCTTTAATTTCATGACTCAACCTTTCCAGTGTAAATAGTTTATAAGGAGACTAAGAAAACTACCAGGTCTATGGGAAATGTAAATTAATTTGGATCTAAAATTAGAAGAAACCTTCCGGTGGACAGATGAGCAGGGGAACAAACAGGGCAAGAAGAAACTGATGAAAACACAGTAGAGAAACCACAGAACCATAGACGCAGTAGGCTGATGTGTTACTGATAAAGGAAACAGAAAAGTCAAAAGTCCGCAGAGACCAGTGGTTTTCACAGAGACAAATAACTTGGGGAAAGAAAACCAACACAAACGAACACAAAATTTACAACACAGCTGCTCTGTTGACCCTGTCTGAAGAGAAAGTGGGAAATAGGCACGGACCGTGTTTACACGACCACACCTTCCCTTTCCTGGCCCCTGGGGCTCCGGCACTTCCTCCAGCCCTCCTGTGCTCAGGAGCCTCTGGTCTCCCATTTTTCTCTGTTCTCAACAGAAGGTGCACCAGATATTGTTCATTTACATGCTAATGTAAGTCAGTCAGTCTGAATCGCACAATTTCCTTAATGGTGAAAATATAAGTTTGATCTCTGTTAAATAAACACCGAGAGCAACAGCTAGATCTGAAGGATTTTAGAAGGTCAGGATTCCTAACTTATCTATCACACAAGATGGGGCCTCTTTGAAGGAAATTCCAGACAAGAAATCTGAGATTTGCCAAATCTCATTTGCTCATAAAGAACCTGGTCTCTTGGGACATTGGATAGTTTTGGATCCTGCGTTGACACTAAATAGTTCGTGATTTTGGGGAAACCATTCAATCACTAATTTGTCTCTTTAGGAGCCTCATTTTCTTCTTTTACAAAATGTGGTCATGAAGCCACTGCCTGGGGATATCATAAGGTTTGAATGTTTCGTAATTGTGTAACTCAGTGTGTGGCACTTAGCAAGTGTTCATTAAACAATAGTTATTTTGTATATGCAGTACTGTGGCTGTCTCTACAGTTGCTATCTTTGGTGATTGGTCCTCAAAAATTCTGTGATATGCTATTAACCACTGAGATGTAGGGTAGAAATATCTGAACTTACGTGAATATATCTATGCATCTAGCTGTCAAACTTAAAAACATTACTTAGTGTTGAAAGGACTTGATGTCTGTATCTGCTACTCATCTCATCTCATTAAACAGGCATCTGTGACCGTTGTGACAATGCAGAAAGGTTGATGTGACACTTCTCTTGTTTGCCCACTATGTACAGCAGTGATTTCTGAATCACATTATTTCATCCAAAAAGAAAAAAAAAAAAAAAAAAGACTCACAGAATAAGCAAGTGGCTTGAAAGGATTCCTGCAGAAGAAACTATGATTTGAATTTGGTATTAAAAAAGCACAAGTCAAAGAAAAATCTCAGAAATTGGCCAAACCAGCATCCCTCATTTTATGAGCTCTTTGCCTGTGACCCTAAAACAATAAAAGCTGAAAAGAAAGCAGTGGCCAAAGAAATTGTTTATTAGAAACTGACATGCACCATCATTAGCAATGCATATTAATAAGCAGAGTGAGAGAAAATTTATTTTAGAATGTCATTTCTCCCTTTAATTTTCCCATTATTCTTATCCTACATTATTGTTGTAAATACTCAACTATTGGAGATGCTGTCTTCATACTCTTTTGAACACAGCGCTCAGTGGAAAATGTTTGGCCACTGCCCCATTAGGTGCAGTGAGTCTTTTGTCTTCAGTGTTCTCTATCTTCTTGGTGGGAAGAGAAAAACAAGTTCAGTTCAATCTGGTTAAAAAAAAGTATATATATATATGAATATTTTGTTCCCAAGTAAAAAGAAAGCAAGTATTAATAGTTCCCTCAATATTGCTCAGATTGTTTTTAGACACAGTAAAGACTCAAATGACCTGGTGCTTACTCCTCGCTTCCGTTGCATCTTTTAGCACTTTGTCTTCTAAGTCTAGAAGGTGTCACAGATCATTTTGCCTCTCTGCTCACCTTTCCCTGGCCCGGTGGGAAGCTATTCAGAGCTCAGCGATAACGTGGGATCTTCAAGCCAGCGCTGATCTCTGGAAAGGAAATAGCACCAAATACAAGGAAATAGCACTAAACACAAAAATTAACTCCATAAAGTTGTGCCAGCACAGTAGATCACTGGGTTGCTCAGTGTTTCAAAACTCCCCATTTATTCTTAGAAATCTCTGCCTCTCTACCTATCTATTGATGAACTGAATGTCCTCTACCTAAGGAGAGTGTTGGTCTCAATTTCAATTACCCCTCGAGTATTTTGATCATTCATTCTCTTGTTAAGAATGCTCAGAGGATCTTGCAAAGCAGTACGTGTTTGGAGCTGATCTGCCTCTCTGGTTTATTTTATTATTCAGTTAGAAACATATTTGATACTTTTTGCTAAGGCATTACTTTACCCAGTTGGATAAGGACCTGTATTGCTGCAGGCTTTCTTATTTTCTTGTTCTACTTGGGGAAATACAATTTTCTTAAACCAACCTTAGATTCTTGAAACCATAAAATGCTTTCAAAGCTGGCCAGGTTGATGAAACAAGAATGTCCTCCCAGTTCTTCCCTATAGTTGACCCACCCTGAAGTGGGGATTTGTGTATGTTAACCTCTCTTTGTGAGCCAGGGAGGATTTCCATCTGTAAAGTAAGCATCATAATAACTATCAAAATGCCTCACATGTTTCTGAGAGAGATCCAGAGTGATTGAACACTTGCCTGGTGCTGCAGAATTCTTGGGTTTTTGAAAGGCAAGAGGACCTGCTGCTAACGGGTCTACTGGTGCCAATTTCCAGATGGAACTCTGGAGCTGCATTAAGTTCATCCCTTTGCAAAATCTGTTCAGCAAGTCCTCCCAGGGCTGGTATGGGCTCCGGGGCTCGTTTGTTTTTCCTGGTCACCATGGAGCTGCGAGTTGCAATCACAGCTACAAGAGCATCTCAGAGACTTGGAAAGAAGGGAGGGTGCCAGAACCCACTGGCTGCCTTTGGAGAAGCTGAAGGGTGAGGAGCAGGAAGCAGTAAACCGAAAACTACAGCTGCCAAGAAATGACCTAGACACTGTTTTCTTGGCATGGCTGTTTGAGTTCTTCATGGCTAAGCAAATGAAGACAAATGGAGAGAAAAGGCAAAGTTTTCTCAGGGCTCCATTGAGATGAACCTTTTAGCTATAAAGTGAGTGAAATTAGATTTCGTAAGTTCACTTCTGGCAGAATATCTGAGATGTATCCAACTTTCTATTCTGATTACTTAGGCTGGCCAAGCTGCTCCCACTCCAGAAAATCTCAGTTTCTTGTCTGTTGAATGGGTATAAGGATATCTACTCAGTGGAGCTGTTGAGTAAAATGCATAAAATACAAAGCACACAGTGCTCGATATGCAAGAAGTGCTAATGAGTGACTGCAGCTTTTGTTATTCTAGCCCTTATAAATGAGACTATTCAACACTGACAGGAAAGTACAGGACTAGATAATCATTTAATGCCGAGTCTTAAGCTTGTCTCTACCTTTTATTCTATACTTGAGAAGGCACGACATTTTAAAAGAAAAGCTATATGTTTTTTAAGAGTACTTAAAAGTCTTTAAATTTCCAAGTCTGTGAAACTCCTGCATGATATAATTTTTGCGGTTCTTATGTTTTATACATCTTGCTTTCCTTGGTTAGAAATCAAACGCTTTCCTTGACAATAATCGTTTTCACAAGACACCGTGAAAGGTGATACGTGTGCATTTTCAGGGAATCATTTTAATAGCATGATTGATTCAAACTCTCCCTGTGCGCCTGCGCTGCCACCACCCATCCCTAAACTGTGTGGCCGGGCTAGGATTAATGATACAAAATTCCCTCAAACGACATATCAAAACTCATAAAGCTACAGGAGAGCGAGGCGTCATAGTAACTTAACATTTGGGAATTGTGAGCCTGGACACTTTCTAGCAAGTCCTTTCTTTTGTAGGAGCAGCTGGGCTGCTTAGATGTACCGGGTCTCTCTTGTTATTCTGTGTCCTACTCCCCAGAGTGGCTATCCGTAGTGACTGCGATCCAATCCTCTCTTTTGGAAACACTGTTGCAGTGGAATGGAAGATTATTTTCTTGCTATTTGATGTTTCTGCTGTCACTGAGGTATGCCAGCCCAGGAACATAAAAGCTGATCCTTTATTTATCATGGTTAAACGCTTGATAAGCAGAGAAAGGTTTTGACATTCAAACTGGCCTATTCTGGAACCTTGAAAAGGAAATGCTCACTCTGGTTTTTTAATAAAACGCAAACGAAAAGGTTCTGGATTTAATAATATGAAGCAGAAAAAATATTTCTTCCCCCCAGAAAGTTTTCATCTGCCTTGTTCAGATATTGGCTGGGTGGCAGACGCCGGACTGAGGGGGTGAGACTGAGGGAAAGAGGAGGTTAAAGTCCTGTTAGATTTCTGTGACTTCAAGTCTCTCTTTTGGCTCTGTTTCCTTAGCAGAATAATGGGGTGGGGGAGCGCTAGCAAGTAAACTCTTGGACCTGTCTCCTGTGGATAGAATAAAAATTTAATTTTAATTTCTAAGAGTGGTCCAATCTTCCAGGACCACTGTGAATTTAGTGACCGAGATAACGTGACTTTTAGCAGACTTTATCCTTCTAAAATCTGCCTGTCTACACTTCATGATTTTTTTTTTCGTGCTACTGGGGATTGAACCCAGGTCCTTGTGCATGTTGGCCAAATGCATTAGCACTGAGCTAATCCCCACACTGCCTGTCCGTACCTTACCCCTGCAGCCGTCATCTTCTACGGAGGAGCAGGGGTGACAGGCTAAGGTGCTGAAAGATAAACTGAGACAGATTAAAGGGAGGAGCGCTGGGGTGATGGATTCTGAATAAGCCCTTCAGCCCAAAGACAGAATTCAAAAATCTCCCAGAATACCCCTCGGGTATTCTCTTTTTTCTTTAATAAAAAAGAATATAAGAGCCAATTCCCCGAAACCAAATATCTACTCTTTCAATGAACTGAAAAGCTACCTAACTCTGAGTGGTAAGAGCAAAAGCTAATATACCACAGCCGCCCAAATTTCACTTTAAAAAGAAAATCCCCACGGTTTTCAGGCAGTACGACTAACACAGTAGAATTTCTATTGAATGCCAAGCCTAGGATGGAATAAGAACAAAGGTAACATTTGAAAGCTCCAAAATGTTTTTGCTAGGAGTCCTCAAAATAATAATAGTGCCAATAAACGGAACGAGTCATCAAGTTATTGGATGTTTCATAATTCCGATACCACCAGCCACATGTGAAAGAAAGGTTGCAGTCACTTTTTGCTGATTATGACCGCTGTGCTGTTTCAAAGACCTCTTTATTCATTTCATTTATCTCCCTCTGGGGCCAAATTACTATCACTTGCGGATCTCTCCTCGGCTTTGTTTCTAGAATTTCAATCTTGCTCAGGATGTCCAACACACAAACAGAAGAAGTGGGTGTTTCAATCAATGGAGCTTAATTATAATTCTGTTTTCTGAGTCTTGCTCGTTTTCTGTTTCATTTATTCTAATAAAATGAGACAGTTGGGTTCTTAGTGATGCCTGGCATTCTAGTTACTGTTCTGTGTTTTTTTTTTTTTTTTTAGTTATACACAAATGACTTGATTATCAATGCAGAAGTCAAGGAGAAAGTCCTTTTGATTTCATTTTAAATTACACAATTGAAATGAGCTTATAGGCATCTTTTCTTCCTCCGTATGATCCCCTTGCTTTCATTGTGAAGACTACAATAAAATAAAAACACAAATGTAAAGAATTATTGGTTTAGATGTTTTTGGTCTTCCTTTCAAGCTATCTTTTGATGTTTGTGTCTACAGCTACGATGTTGCCGGCACCAGGGCTGGAAGTATTTCCCCACCCGCTTGTGCCCTTGCAAACATTCCCTTAGTATTAAAACAAATCAGAATCAGGAGGTATCTAATTGTGCTGGTTTTGATTTTGTTAATACAAAGTGAAAGATTAAAATGGAGCAGTAACGGCAAAAACATTTCTTAAAGCGACAGCCACAGCAACCTTTCAAAAGGCAACCAAAGCTCAAACTCTAAAGCCTTGGAAGCTAAAAAGAATCGCAGCAAAGTGTAATCATTATAGAGGTCACTTCAAAACTTCTCTTTAAAAGAAATGTTACTGTTTGGTTAAAAGCAATACTGCGAAGGCTTTCGAATACATCGTGACTATTTCTCCCCGTAATATTTACAAGTTCCCTTATTACGCTTGTCATTCCGTGGCAGATGGGGAGTTCTGTGGTGGTCTGGGTGCTTCTCAACCCAAGAGAGCACTTCTGCCATCTCGATGTCTCCTCCTTTCTCAATCCTCTGATTCTCACGTATCCCCCAGAACAGTAAGGTTCCCTGCTTGCAATTCTATTATTGCCCCACGTAAATGACAGGAGCCCTAGGGGTTTCCTGCCCGCCAGGAGATGAACAGAGGCTGGTACCAAGCACCACTTAACAAAAAAGATCTCGAGGGTTAGTCTACCTTTGCTTCTTGAAGCTCTAGCATGTCTTTTTTGCCGTTATCCCGAACAATTTTTATCTCTCAGTCCACTCAGTTGCTGGGGTGCAGGTGGAAGGGAACAGCGGGTGAGTATGATGCTTGGTATTTAGTGCTTACCCAAAGGAGGCATTAGTAGAAATTATAACACAATCAGCACCCCTAACCAGCTCAGTTCTAAATGTTTGGGGACATTACACCATTGGCAACTGCGTTTTCCCCCAAAAAGTGGCTAGCAGGCAGACTTGGAAAGTTAATGACAGTCTCTCTAGAACACTTCCTAAGTCCATGGATTTTATGGCTCTGCAGAACCTTAGAAAGATGAACCACACCTCCACAGTTTCATGCTTCCTTTGCAAACTCCTCTGAAAAGCTAAAACAACCCTGGCAGGTGATAGCTCATTCACATCTTGGTATAAACTAATCACCTATCTTGCTCTGTGACACATTTTTCAAGCTCCAAATTGGAAAATGTGTTTTGACCACAGAAAATTGAACCTTTGGACTGGCTGCTATAATCAACACTTATTACACATTCAATCATAATTTCATTAATTTAATGAACAGGAAGAGTAATGACTGTCAGCTAAAGTATGAAAGGTAAGCAGGGATGGCCTGGCAGGCAAGTGGAAAGTGTTTGCAGAAAAAGACGTTTTTTAAAAAGTGAAGGCAGTAGTATGTGATTGTGTGGTGTGTTCAGAGGAAGTACAGGAGGGTCATAATTACAGGATCGCAAAGTGGGAGATGATTTTGGAGGTGTAGGTAGGAGACAGACCCTGGAAGGCTTTGACTTTGAAACCAATAAAATCAAAATTTGATTGACTGGGAGATGGGGCAAAAGATGAAGGATTTGGATGGTGGTGAAAGATGCTCAGAGTTGCATCTTTCGGAGGTTTCTAGCAGCTAGGAGAGTGCGACCCAAGATGGAAAGGCAGGCAGGACCACTCGGGATCCTCCTGCAGAAAGCTGGGAGCCATGGCAAGCCTCATCACAGGGCTAGAGAAAGGCTGCAGTCTGGGAACACATCAGGAGGAGAGAACTGACAGAACTTAGGAGCTAAAAAGACTTTATTTAAATGCCAGACACGAGACAGAAGGACATGTTGAGTTTATTTCCGGCGCCACAATGTTGGTTCTTCTGTAGAAAGCTGCCTCTCTATCTGTGTCCATTCCATTTTCCTGCATGCGAGATTCACCCCTTTCTGAAGCATTCTGATCAGCACACAAATAGGTGATGATATCTATTATTGATTTAAAAAAAGCTGTATCCCTCCATTTTTCTCCCCAGGCATTCTAATACTTGGACCTCATAGTCTGTCTCCACAGTCATGAATACAAATTTTTAAATCAAAACTATAGCACAGGAGTAAATTTCTATCAAAATATTCTCTGCAACAAACTACACTACACCAATTTAATTTCTTAATGTTCCTTTGTATATTATCCTGAAGTCTGTTACAATTGATTTGACTGATATCAGCACCATTGCGAGTAATAAAATATTCTACACTACCTTTACAAAGAAGTTCTGATATTTTTTAACCTTTTGTAGCACTTGATTTTTAAAAATCTTTTATAGCATCAATTTTCATCACATATTTATCTACTTTAAAGTTTGTTTTGTAGGCATTATTTTGATGACATTAATTATTCTCAAGGTCAAATTTGGCACAGCTATATTTTGTCACAAAGAATTGTCATTTAATTTTGGGTCAACAGCAAATTATACAGTGAAGTTTTAATTGTCATCAATTTCAATTTGTGTTAACTATTTCTACAAGTTATTTCTACAAGTTCAATATGAATTGGACAAAACAGTGTAAGTTTATCCTTATTTCTTAGCTGATGCATAAGAAAATATAAGAAATTTTTATGGAGCCCTACAGAATTACCCTCTTGTTCAAATTGCTGACCTGTCATCAAGGATTTTTCAGTGTGTGCAGGTTTTCTATAACCACTTATCACAGAATCTCCTAACCTGTGTGCTTCCAATTCAGAGTGAATATAGTAAATTATGGTCAATGCAGAATGTAAGCAGGTTTCTTCTCAGAATCCTGGTGGCCTAAAGTAGGTAGAACTTCAATAAAGAGATTGATTCTTTTGTTTACTGATTGCAAATAACAAATATTTTTAATACATGGGAGAAACAAGAGGACTATTGAATTTTTCAGCATTGTACACTTCCGCCCTCGCATCTTCTCTTTTTTGGTTATGTACTAAGTACCAGTGGTAGAACTAAGAGCATGGTGTCTGTGCATGGCAGGTTGAAGCATCCTGGACTTGGGTAGAGCCTGAACAACTGTTCATCAAGCCCATCTCTTTTGTTCTCCTCATAGCTTATCTGCAGACTATGTCTCTGCCTCCCTGACAGTTCCCCGTGCACGTGTGACTAGGATATCTTAATGAAATAGGGGGAGAAATGAGATGCACCCCTCTCAGGCCTGACTCTGTCACATGAACGTCTACACTCTCTGCTCCTCCTGGCCATCTGACAGAGGGAGAATCTTAGGACACTATCAAGGACCATATGTTCCAAGTGGCAAACTAACCAGATCCTAGTCTCTGAATCATTGCTTAAGGAAAGCTGTCCCACCAGAAGCACACACGTTAGCATATTTATATGAGTGACGAAGAAATCTTACATAGCGAAATCACTGAGATTTGTCACTATTCCTTACTGCACCTAGCACTTGTGTAACACAGGTTCACAGCTACAGGATCAAATGACAGACACAAAGTATCACTGGGAGTAAAATGTTATAGGCTCAAAACAACCTGATAGGGAAAAGGAGAGTGAAGTTTAACCACCAGCCACAGGCAGACCAGGCACCCTGGGTAAAGTTCAAGCTTTCTCTGTCTGACTTCTGTGCCTAAACTAACTGCACAGAAAAAAAATTCAAATTTGCCTTTTATGAAAAGTTAAAGGTGTGCTCTACTCTACTGACAACAGTGGGTAAAGGCACAAACTTCAAAAAGCTCTAACTGCAGGGCAATTTTCACACATGTATGTCCCCCATCTCTACCATGTGCACGCGGGGTGGCTGATTTCTGTCCTAGTACCTGTCTCCCTCAATGAAATGGACAACTGGAAATTTATGCTGCCTCTACACTGTCTGTAACCCAACTGGAAATTTATGCTGCATCTAGGCTGTCTGTACCCCAAGACAAATGCTCTAGACCTCAATCCATCACAACAAGCCATGCAATGAAAAGTTTGTAGGAATTAGCTTAGGGGAAAATACAATTTGAATATTTACAGAAAATAGGTCCTTCAGTTTTGATAGTGACATACTTACCGGTGGAGCAGCTGACTCATCATAAGTCAAAATTGTCCACTAGTGAGCTCTGCAAGGTGTTTGTAGACCTTCACAAGTTAATTGTAATATTTGTATGGAAAAGTAAATAACTTACAACAGGGTTAAGCAATTTTGAGAATAAAACTAAGGTGGAAGAAATCATTCTTCCTGATCTAAATGCTACCTATACATCTACAATAAGACAATGTGGGAGAGGGGTGAACAGAACAATAATACAAAAGACAGAGCAAGTAATAGATCTATATATGTATGGCCAACATATTTTTTAATAAAAGTATCAGAGAGATTCAATGCAAGAAGAACAGCCTTTCTAACACTGTCGCAGAGCAACTGGAGATCCATAAGCAAAAAGAAAAAAATATTAATATATGTTTCACATCGTATGTAATAATTAAACCAGAGAAAGGTAGATTCATGTCCACACAAAAACTTATACAACTTTTCAAAGAAATTTATTCAAACAATTCAAATGTCCTTCATTTGGCAAATACTTCAGCAAATGGTGGTACATTTGTACTATGGAATATTACTTAGCAATACAAAGCAGTAAGTTAGCAATATATGCTGTAACTTGGATAGATCATACTGAGTGAAAATATCAATATCTAAGGGTTATATAGTGCATAGTTCTATTTACATAGCATATTTGAAATAACATGACCATAGAGATGGAAAGCAGGTCAGCACTTGTCAAGAGCGAAGGGTGAGAAGTCTTCAAGCAGAAGAATGGCTACAACTGTGTATGATAATTGTGGTGGTGGATGTAGAAACATATAATTGAACTGTACAGAATTATAGACACACATATGTATGCATATAAAAACACAGATGTAGGTATATGAGAAACTGAAATCTAAAGTTCTGTGGACTTTATCAATATCCATTTCCTAGTTTGGTATCATTTCATATGTAATGTAATTTAGAAAACACCACATTGAAACTTTAAATTAAAAATTTATTGCAGTAAAAGACACATTGCTATTCTTCCCTGTCAAATTTGTCCTCCTGACTTTGAATACACTTTTCCCATTGCACTTGCCTCTTTCTGAAGCAGTTCTGGAGGTCATTTTTCATGAGTATCTTTAGTTGCACTTGTGGCTGCTATAATGTCCTGAATCACTTCCAGTGTTGATCTTTCATGGTCATTTTGTCTTTGGGGACGAGCCCAAAGTCACTCAGTACTGGGTCTGGTAAATAACGTGGCTGAGGACATAGTGTAATGTTCACAGGAGCCTGTCTTTCTATTGGATGGCAGTCAGCAACAGCATTCACTCTATTTTTGATCACAGTAGGATTTCCAGAACTACTTCAGAAACAGGCAGGAACGATGTAATAAATACATTTGAAATGAAGGAGCGTATTTCAAAGGGGATTAATGTTAATGGCAACTTGTCTTTTACTATAGTAATGTTTTTATTTAAACATACACTGCACTTTTTAACCATCCTTTGTAATTATGTATGATGTCACCATTGGGAAGAACTGAATGAGAGACATATGTAATTTCTTCTGATTCGATAATCGTTGCAAAATAAAAAGTAGAAGTTACCTATTTAATTTTCAAGTTGGGTACAGAAGAATCAAATTGAAAGCCAGAAAAACTGGGTGGCTCCCTGGAGAGTTTTGCTGGAGGAGCTCAAGAGGTGCCCCTCTGAAAACAGAGGTGGTAAGGGTTCACCTTTGCTAAGGCACTAAAACATTCAGTAGTTAAGATCTCAGCGTGAATTTTCTAATCTGTCTCTCTGTCTGTCTCAGGAACAGGTTGGCAGAGGAAAAAATAAAAATAAGGTAATACTATTAAATAAAATTAAATTTCCTCAGCAGTTTCAGTATACCACGCTTTGTTCAAGTGTTTTATGGCTATTAACTTGTTTAATCTTCTAAATAAACATATGAGTGCAGTACAATTATTAAACAACATTTTGTGTGAAAAGTGAGCTCAGAGAAATTAAGGGAAACCTTGATTTCTAACCTAGACAATCAGCCTTGCTCTCACAGGTTATGCTTCTGACTTCTTAGAGACAGAAAGCTGGTGAAAAATCCCCACTGATCCACACTTCCAGGGAGGAAGGGTCTCTTATTGTCACTCTCCTCCTCTCTCTGCTCTCTTCTTGAATACCTATCATTTTATCACTCCTGTTTTATGAACTGTATGCTTCCTGTAGAAAAATAAACACCACCTTTATTTCATTCACTTACATCTAGAAGAAATACCTACACCCTTCAATTAAATGTCTCCTTCCTAACACTTTACTTACTGGCAAGTCATGATAATTACCCTCTCA
Source organism: Chinchilla lanigera (assembly GCF_000276665.1). Lineage (NCBI taxonomy): Eukaryota > Metazoa > Chordata > Mammalia > Rodentia > Chinchillidae > Chinchilla > Chinchilla lanigera. Next base: position 22,301,014 of record NW_004955417.1, read on the forward strand.
AAATTTGTCCCAGAACACAATGGTCATATTTACTGAAAGCCAAAGTAAACAGGTGTGTCTACCATGTTGTATTAAAAAATACCATCCTATCTACTTATGGGATTTCTACATCACCGCTTAATCCTTCTATCCACACTGATTTATAATGCTCTGGTTTCCGCTTCCATCAAGAGGGATGGGTTCCCAAGATAAATGGCTTCCCCTTACTTAAAGAAACACCCCCACTCGCGCATGGCCGCCTCACACTCTCCAAGGGCACTCGGAGAGAGACTTCTTTTGAACAGCTCCACAGAGCTGGTCTTCTGGTTCATTTTGTGGCTTGAATAGTCCAGGCATTAGCTGCTCATCTCCCGAGCCAAATCTTTGTCAGAATTCAAGGCAAAATTGCTTCTCTCCTGCATTCTGCTTTCATGAGTAAAGAATTCTTGCTCAGTCTCTTCTGAGAATTTATAACAAATACACAAAAATCAGGATAACCTGATGTGACATAACAGCAATTTCTCAGTTGCAAAAGTAAAAGGACATGTTGGTGGGGACTCACAAAGAGATTCTAGCCTGACCCCTTCCCAGGGTCAAGTCTGCCTCCTGCCATCAGCCTTGGAAGAGACCCCAAAGCTCCTCAGGATGTAGCCTGAGAGTCCTGGGGACACTGAAGGCTAAGTCACTCAGAGCAGAGAACTGTAGAGTGGAAAACTGTAGACGGAGATGGAAACAGGAGGCAGGAGGAGCGGCCTGGCTGTCGGAATCCACGGTCCTGTGTGGCTCCCGCCCAGCCTCAGAAGCGGACATAGCCAGGAAGTCAGATTCTTGCGAGAGCACGTCAGCAGAAGATGCAGAGCATAAGAAGACCGTGCCCTGCACACATTCTCCAAATGAAATTAGAAGATCACAGTGCTATAGTTTGACCCAATTAATTTATAACTATGATTTTAAATCTTTACAAACCTCTTTCTGGGATTTTTGACCTCAATAACCAGTAGGCAATTTTTGGCAAAAATGTGGGTTTAAGATTTTAAAGAACTGGCTTCAGGCTCTGCATATTTTCAGGATCCCCCCGCCCTCCAACCTCATTTCACTCAAATGTCTGTGCAGAGACCATCTCCTCAAAGAGGCCCTGAGCACCAGGGTCTAAAGTCAACCCTCCCCCACCACTGTCTATACTCCCACCTGTTTTATTTTCCCCTGAACTACGACTATGACAGCTTCCTTTGCATGTATTTGTCTCTCTTCTCTGCTAGAGTACAAGCTCTGTGAAGGCAGGGGTTTGATTATTTTGTGTATAATTGTTTCAGTGCTGCTTAGTAGGTGATCAGTAAATATAAGTGGAAGAAAAGGGTAAATCTAGTGTAGGTCTTTTACTTTCTTTCTTGCATTCCTCAGTTGTAAACCACTGATAATATTAAGAGACATCCACTAGAAAGAAAGAATGGAGTATATGTGTAAGGTATACCATGAATTATAATCTACAGGTAATTGCTCATTAGTCTTAATTATTGTCATAGGTACTTGATTTAGGGAGCCTTCTAGTGGCATTAACAAAGTACCGCAGGTATTTATCCACGGTGCCCCTTGAAGCCCACTTCTGCTAGCTGCACTACATCTGTTCCAGTCTTAGTCTGTATTAGCACCGAGGAAGGATCCAGGTTCTGCTTTTATTCCTCTGTATAGCTCAGATGTGGGGAAATGGACGTACCTGGAGACCATAATGTTGAGTGAAACAAATTGGACACACAAGCTTCAACAGCGCATGACTTCTCTTACATGAGAAATCCAAAGTGTAAATGAAAAGCAAAATAAAAGATCATAGGAAACAGAGAGATAGATCTTTTGCAACTGGAAGGAGACCAAAAGATGAAGGGAGGGGTGAGAGAAGGGAGGAGAAGAGGAAGTAAAGATAATTATGAGCGTGTACCAACTCCCTGGGATGAATGTAATCATTATGTACTCACTCAGCTATCTGGACACTGTGCTCCTGGCGGCTCCGTTGTTGTTTCTGTGATAAAGGTCAAAATTTAAAGTTTTACTTTTTCCATAGCTCTTAAAATTTTTCCTCATTTCAGTTTCTGGAAGATCTTTGTCAAAGAGAGCTCTTGTATAACAAGAGACCTTTATCAAAGTTTTTGCTACTGCATTGAGTTTAAGCTCTTACTTTTGGGAAAATAATTGTTATTAAATGCTGGCTTTTGGGTATTGTAGCTTATTACATTTTTAAATTTTAATTATGCCTTATAATGATTTCATAATGATCTATAAAATAAGCAGATTTCTTCTGTTCTTCTCAAGACTAACTCACACTTTTATATCTCTCTAAAAGATATCAAAGGAGGGAACATTACAAAATATCTCAGATGTAAAAGTTAATATATAGAGGGGCTGGGGATTTAGCTCAGCAGCACAGTGCCTGCCTGGCAAGCATGAGGTCATGAGTTCGATTCCTGGTGCCAGAAGAAAACCAAAAAAAAAAAAGAGTAAAAGTTAATATATGGAGACCTTAAAGCAGTCTAAAACAACTTCCTTAACCCTAACTTTAACTTCAATTAGTCATAAAATTGTGCTAGGATACAGAAGGGCATGTATGATCTAGCAGAAAAATGTTGAACTAAGACTGATACACCTAGACATAATTTAGACCAGTGAGACCTTAAAGAACATCAGAATTAAATCAGTCACCAACACAGAAAACAGCATGAAAGGCTAGATGGATAGCTGAACAAAATCTCTGGGGCAGGAGAACTTGATCACATTTCCATTTTAAATGTTCTAACTCCTTCAACATGTACTTCTTGGCTTGGAGAAAACCACTTTCTCTTTCAAATCTCAGTCTTATCTTCTATAAAACAGAGGAAAACAACTGAACATAAATGTGTTAAGACAAAATGAAATGCCATATGTAAAAGGTCATGAAAAAAATCAGAAGACCATGTAAACAGCATCGAGTCTTCAGGAAATGCTTTAGTAGTTCTTAAACTGATCTCCCCACAAATAATAATTATAGATGTAGGAAATAATTTTTGAAAATCTATTGGAAAGTATGAGACATTGGTCATGAGCAGAGAATAGGATGATAGATATAGGGGGCTGATTAAAGCTGTTATGAAAAGACAATAATCAAAACAGTAGCATAATACAAGACAAATACATCAAGGGAATAGAACAGAAAATGTGCAAATAGATCATTCTTTAATGATCAACTGATATTTGACAAAAGCACTGAGGTATTTCACTAGGAAAGAATACAGTTTTTAACTCATGGTAATAGAAGAATTACATTTCAACTTAAAGGTTTTTTTTTAAAAGACCTTAACCTGCATCTAATTTGCAAGGAATGAAGGATCTAAGTATAAAAATGAAACTACATAGGAAAGCATCTTTCTAACTTTGGGCTTAAGCAATATTTCCTTTGAGAGGACCAAACTAAAATTTTAATAAACAAAAGCAAGCATTATAAAAATGTTAAACTTGATCAGTTGAATGTAAGTCTATGTAAACTGAAGTTGTGATTATTCTCTGCATATAGGTAGTCCGTTTTTTCTTTTAATTTATAGAAACTTACATAACCAGATGTTATCCAGACTGGGATTGTCTGTGTTTTCCACAGCTGAGGTTAAATTTCCAAGGTAAGAATAAATGTCTCTGAGTGTCCCACAGTCTTAGGTAAGAGAGATGGTGAGGGCCTCTGACTCCTAAAACACGCCTTTCACCTCCTGCCCTAGTCAGTCCACATAACACAAGCACTGGGAGGGTTGGAAGTGGAGCGAGGTACCATCCTAGAGGTGCAGGGGCAGGCTGGCTTCAAAGAACTCGTTGAGAATGGAGACTCCTGGAAGGAAGGGATCCTGTGTGCTCTTCCCCGGCAAACACCGCAGCCTGGCTCATTCTGGGGATCCCTGACAACAACAGGAGCGAGAGGGTCTTGAGGGTGCTCTGAGGGATTAGGGGTATAGCCCATCGTGGCTCTTAGAACTTCCAAACCCACAAGGTTGCTTAGGGGGTACTGTGTCTCATCTGCCCTCTGGAGATGGAAAGTAACTTGAACATAAAACTCCCAGCATTGTTAGCTAGCTCCTTCCAGCTCAGTCTGAAAAGATTCCAATGTCGGGTAAGATAAACAGGGCAAATGGAACCTGCCTCAGCAGTCCATGGCTTGCTGAGGGAAGAAGAAAGTATCACATTGATTGTAGTGCAACTATGAAAAGATGTCTGAAAGGGAAAAAGCTTTTGGCCTACCCAAGCCCAGCTAGTTCTGTGGACTGCCAACATGAAGACAATATCAGGGATGTGCTCCTCAGGAGCTGTGTGCTTCCAGGGGCAGATAGCTTCCCCTTGAGAGAAGCCAGAGGGGCCTGGGGTGAGCTAAACAAGGAAACCACATACATGTAGGCTCTGTCCTGTAGCAAAAGTAAGGGTTATTTCCCCACCGCCGAAATGAACCCGAGTGGGGCTGGGGATATAGCTTAGTGGCATAAGCGCCTGCCTGTCAAGTGCAAGGTCATGAGTTTGATCCCCTGTACCACAAAAAAGAAAAAGAAGAAGAAGAAAAAAATGAAGCCAGTACGCAACCACATTGATCACTTCTATCCTTTCTTCCAACATTTTCATCACCCTTGCAAAAGGAAGAAAACAGTATTAATTACTAGATGAGACTGTCCTGTAACCAAAAACACTGAGAAAAGTTTGAATCAGGCCAGGTTTTCTAGGTGCTTGTTACCGTGAAAGACACAGAAATGTAATTAATCTGTTTCCTATTTATAGCCAAATAAGTAGATTTCTCAATGAACCTGTTATATACTGTGCTGTTCCTTCATAGTGAAATATGCATGAACACTAAAATTAAATAACAACATACTAAATATTACATTACTTAAATTGGGACTTAAAAGCTATAAGCTCATTTAGACTCTCTTGATATACTAAATGAGAATGTCCTCAAACCATCCTTAGGTTAGCAATGTGAGTTACACAAATATTTTCTGGAGAGACATTTAACATAGCAGATCCAAGAAGTTTAATGAAACATTTAGAGATGCTGACCTCTATTCTTGTCTATATAATACTAAATAAAACTCTATAAAAAAGATACTCCATTTGCAGTAATTACACTTGAGTTCTCCATATGGAATATTTTAGTTCCATGAAGGTTGGCTGCTTTGATCCTTTTCAAATGAAATCTTTTATTTAAACTAAAATCAATCAAACTCATCATAATATTGAGATTGATTTTTGAGGCCCCAAACTTGTATAGCAATCCTGCTTAAACCCTTCAAGGGTTGAAATGTACTTTGCATTTCAATACATAAACTCAGTGTGTATCTAGGACTAAAATCATAATTATAGAAGGGCAAAATAAAATTTTTCTTTTATTGTGTGATGGATTATGCAATGAAGTCTAAAGTTAGGAAAGCTTCCAAAGCTTAAGTGTTAGGGACTCAGTTCAGAAAGCAAGATTGACAAGATATTGAGAGACATGGACAGCTAGACTTCCCCACTGAGGATAAAAGGTGGATTTTCCCAGCTTTATGGTCAAGTGTGAAATGACCAACACCTGCATGTATAACAGATAAGCCTGGATTTTGTATGCATAGATGTAATTAAGAGACCTTAGTTGTGCTCCCTTCTATATGTTTGCCAAAATATACTTATAAGATTATATCAACAAAACCTTCCAGCTGAGCCTACCAGCTGAGATACAAGAGTATCTTCTTAGAAGTTTCTTTCATTAGCATTTGTGAAAAAGGTCTGACCGGAAATTATCTTTTACTAAGTGGTTATGTAATTGTCCTTGTAGCATGTGTTTAAACGAGCGATATCTAGAAGATGCCAAAACAGAAAACTAAAAATAAAAATGTCAACTCCATCATCTGGATGCCATGAGGATGTTAACAAAGGCCTGAACCACTGTGGGATCTAAGTCCAGTCCAGCTCTGGGAAAAAGAACTGGGTAATCATTATTCACTAATGGAGAATGTATATTTTCATAAATGTACTCAGATTACAAATGGTTTCCCTCCCACATTTGCTGAGCTGTGTTTCTGTTCGGCCACCCACCCTGTCTCTCTGTTATGGGAAAATAAGAGTGTCCACGTCTCAGTCCACCCTGTAACTGTGATCCAGGTGTTGCTGCCTCTGCTTCCTTAGCCCATGGGCAGAGAGTACAAGCCATGGCACCCTGAGCTAATAGGACAATTATGGTCCAATTATGAGTTTTACAAAGGCAATTAAGGGGAGAAATAGCTCTCATCATCTATAAGGGATCTTATCTCAGTCTCTTGGCTATGGCTTCATTTTCTATGTAGGGAACTCCGAAATAGAGAAAAAGAAGCACATTTTGAAAAAAATCCTAATTCAAACTTTTCTAAAAGTATGCCTGCTTCAAAATTTTTTAATTCTATACTACCCTATTAAAAGAATGTATTTATTTGATTTCCTTGACTAAGTATGTTTTTCTTTCCAACATAGGTCTACCAAAGAAGCAGTTGCAGAAGTGATGAGCCTGCAGCTATCACGGGAGGAAGCCACATCTGCTGAGTCATCCAGGGCAGCCAAGTGGTGCTGGTCACCAAAGGGTGTACCATGTGCTCCTGTCAAAAGCCCCTCACATCAAAATGAATATGGACTCTCAGACCCATGACAACAAAGCCATGATATTGACCTGTATTATGTAACACTTCAAGGGATTTGTGATATAATAATACATCCCAGACCTTTTATTTTTATTTTGCTTTATTTTGAGGAAGTTATCTCGTTAAATTTCCCTGGCTAGGTTGAAATTTGTGATCCTCCTGCTCTGCCTCCCAAAACGCTGGAATTATAGACATGTGCTGCCACACCAGACTGGAGAATTTTAACACTTTTTTGTATAGGTTTATGGTTTGTTTCATCAATGACATCCCTTTTTAAAAAGAAAATATTTGTCTATATTTCATCACATTTCTAAGAAAATAACAGGTCCTCTTTAGTTGTACTCTCTGTTTTTAGTTAAATTTTCCAGTTTGAAACAGGCTGAAGAAAATACTGAGGTACTGAGCTCTACTATTCCAATACAGTGTGACAATCAGCCAAAGGTTGGAGATAAACAAGTAGATGAAAGGAATTATCACATGTTTCTTGTTTCTTTCCAAACTATGATAACTAGCATTTTTAGGGAGCACAGGGTGATGTCAACCAGGCAAATGCAGTTTTGGATTCCTGAGCCCCATCAGTTGATATATGTACTTTGGGTGAAAAGAGAAATGGTGCCATTGATAAACATTGGTAGGAACTCAGATGTCTACAAAATAGTTTATAGACTGTGTTCACTTAGGAATCCATCAGTTTGAGAGAAAAAAATGTAGCTGGAAGTTTTATTCTTTTCAAAATTAACTAAATCTGGTGGTATCAGAAAAGTGGTCACGTAGGGAAAAAACTAGCAAACACACACCTTGAAGCTTATACATAACTTTTCTAGGAGCGTTCCACCACCACGCTCTGTCTCACTCTCCCAAATTCAGTTAGAAATGAGGAGTAAGAACAGGAGGACAAAAGCCAGTGGGTTGATTAACCAGGCTTTATTATACTTCCTTTGTTTTGAGTAAACTTGCTAATCCCTGTCCCTGGATTTGTCTAATCAAACCCAGTGAGTCATCATTACAAAGTGACCTTGGCTTAGGAGTCAAAAAGGAACACTATGAAAGGACAACCCATGTTCTACAAATCATTTTTTAAAGGTGGCTTCTTTTAGCAAAGCAACCTCATTGATAATTTCTCTTCCTGTAAAAAAAAAAAAAAATGGAAAAACAGCATCTATGTCAGTGAATATTTATTTCAACTGGAAAAGTCTTGTGTTAAGATTTGGTTTCAAAAAGAGATGAAAATATCATCAAGGTAAGGTACCCAGAGCAAACCTATTTTATTAGCAGGCAGCAGTTAAGAGTGAAGCACTTATCACACTTCTGCTAATATCTTATTCTAAAATTTGTTTGAGTGGCTTTGCCCTTCCCACAGAACAACGTGTAATAATTAAAGCCAGCAAGTCCCTGATTATTATGAAAACAGTACTCTGTTATTAAATTAAGAGTGATAATGCCTTCTGTGCACGTAGTTGGCTGCAATATGAAGGACCCTGAAGTCAGTGTTTAGTGTAAAGGATGAGGACCTGTGAGGAGCAGAAAAAGGACGCTAAGAACAGAGGGTCTTTTGGAAAGGCAATGACAGTTTGCTTACTTGTGAAATGGGCAGAGAGAAACTGGGCCACACTGTATGGATCTGGCAGTCACTGCCCTGAGACTCAGGATTTGCCCAGCGAGGAAGTTATTCAACCTGATTCTTTAATCATTATTTTAATAAATCAGCTAAACACCATTGGCCAATTGCTAGACCAGTGTCCCAAGTCATGCTCTTGTCTGTCCCATCTGCATATACATTTATTTGTGCCTCCTCACATAAAACCATTTAGGAGCTAATAGACTCAGTGGTCATAGACATCTGCTGGAAATCTGTCAAATCTGATAGGCTGTTTCATCACAAGCTTTGTTCCTGGACTGATAGCATTTTTAGATACCCATAAAGCCTTTACTTAAGAGCAGGGTACCTAGGTCAGAAAGAAATTGTTCATTTTCCAGTAGGACAATCCAATCATTTCCCCCTATTTTACCTTCAGGATGATGTACAACTAACTCTTCTTTTAGTTTGTTTAATAATTAATATTCTATAGTTCTTTGATATAACCATTACTCAGTGATATACAGGACACAGTGTATAAGAGGCACACAATTATTTGTTGAATAAATGAATGAATGGATTATTGAATAGGTTCTTTTTAGTTCAGGAACCCTCTTCTACCAAATTTTAAGACGTATAAAAATTGGAGTGCGTTCACTTCATCAGAAAAGCTATAATGTTTCTTTATCCCAGGACACCTTTGAAATCTTGACACACCTATGGCACTCTCACTTTTCTTTGTGTTATCCTTGTCCTAAGAGTTTGCTAACCAAATTAATTATATGAAAAAGTTTCCAGGAAATGTAAATAATAGTTCAGAGAATGCTCAGCTTACTAAGGTCAAAGTCTTTTAAAAATATTTTGAAGACATGAAGTTGAATTTAAATACCATGCTATTCATTCCACATTAAGCTAATTCACAAACCTGTGGGAGTTTTTTCCTATATAACTCTACCATAGCACCAGAGTCAAGGACAATAAAATTGAATTTTAAGAAGCACCTTACACTGAATTCAAATGCCTTTTATACATTTAGTCTAAATTATGGAAATTTTAGTGTATATTTATTTAGATATATGAAGATAATTCTTGAGGGAGAAGGACAAAAAACAAGCAGTTGTGGTCCAGAGATACAGCCAATCCAAATCAAACAGATTTAAATCCTTTACTTTGCCCTCCTAGAAAAGATCTCATTAAAAATGGTGCCTAGAATGGTCATATGTGTAAAACATTGTACAAATTAGAACTGTGTTTTTCAAAGAGTGGTGCACTATCTATAAGGTTTACAGAAATGTATGTGTGCCATACCCTAGATCTATTAGGTCATAGGGTTAGGAATGAGCACAGAGATTTCACCTAGGAACAAGCTCTACTTTGTGAATTGGACTTCAAACAATGCATGTTGCATCCTGGCAAAAATTTGTCTGTTTTGCTCACATTGTGAGACTTTGCAAGAGGCTGAGTTTAAGAATTGATCTGGGAAAGGAAACCTATATTCAGCCTGGCTTTCAGGCTATTGCATGGATACTTTGGGCTGCTTTCAGCCAGGGTATAGTAGGTATATGGAGAAGAAAGCAGAGAAGTACTTGACAAAGTAAAATTTTGGCCCAAAAAGAACCAGGCATAAAATTTGAGCAAAAGAAGACATGGTTTCTGACAAGATTAATAACAACAACAACAACAACAACAACAACAAATCAAGTATTTTGAACTAGGACAAGAAGAAAAATGCCTTGAGGGCATCTCAGTAATCAGCAAGGCCCTGCACATTGCAGGCTCAAAGGTGCAAAAGTATAAATATCTTATCTGAGAAGCCAGAAGACTCTACTTGAGAAGGGTTACCTAAGCCAGCAGTCTACAATCTTTCTGGCATCAGGGACTGGTTTTGTGGAAAACAGATTTTTCATGGACCAAGGTAGTGGCAGTGGAGTAGGGGATTGGTGGGTTTTGGGATGATTCAAATGCATTATTTTTATTACACACTGTATTTCTATTATTATTTTCTTGTAATATATAATAAAATAATTATAGAGCTCACAATAAGCAGAATCAGTGGAGAATTTTTAGGTTGGTTTCCTGCAACTACAGAGTCTAATCTGGGGCTGATGGGAGACAGTGATGCTCAAAGTGTGTTGCTTATATCCAGTCTACTCTATAGTCTCATTTTGTTTGCTGTCATTGTAGAAAACCCTGCTTCACACATCTAAGATGCTGCAAATGGAAGCAGGCTTTTCAGTACCTTTGTAGATATTCTTTAGATATCTACATAGGGCCATCTTTAGATATTCCCCCCTGATTTTAATTCAGAATTCAAGGAGACGTGAAGTTCTCTCCAATTTATTCTTAAACCTACCATCATGTGCAAATCTCAAGCAGTTGATGCTCTTCTAGCTTGGACAAAGTCAATTCAAAAATGGGTTGAGGATCCATTCTTTCCCAGTTTGGAAGGAATCATTCAAATCTTTGAATGATTATATATCAGGAAAACTGAACTGGTCATTTCATGAACTGGTATTTGTGGCTAAGAAGTAATACTCAAACTCTTTTGAAAGCTGAGATGGGCAGTAATGTACCACCTGGGAGAAAGAAAGCCCTGGCTCACTTTCAAAATCTCTGCTAATGCTTGAAACACGTTGAAAATTCCAATGTTCACTACTTGCCTCCATAGTTCCAGTTTGGCTTTGATTGCAGCTACTTTATTTGCCAACTTGGACACAATTGTTGCTGTCCTCTGAAGTGACAGATTGACTTCCCTGTGCAGGTTCAGTGTTATATAGAAGTAAGCAAGTTTTGCAAACCATTCTGTATCGCTGAAATATGCTGCCAGTGGTGACTATTCTTTAAACAAACCAACCAAACAAAACAAAATAAAACAAAAACTTTTGGAACAACTCTCATGACTCAAAACCTATGGCCCATGTTCTACCGTTAGAAAACCATCTCACCTCTGTATGTAAAAAAAAAAGTTGTGCGTGCTCACTAGTCATCTACTCAGAGCTAAGTGAACAGACATGATTTAAGGACATATGCTTTAATGTGATAATTTTCTTTACATCTGCAAAACACTGTTACATTCGGGTGACATTTTCTGGGTAGCCAGCATTTCTCTATGAATGACGCTGCACAGATTCACCTTCAGAAGTGGCCTCTTTAACCTGAGTAGTGGAACCAGGAAGCTGTCAAGTCAAGGTCACTGCTCATTCCATGCATATCCCAACATGAAATGACCAATGCAGCTCTCCTGATGTGTAATCAATCAAAAATTTGAATAATTCTGCAACTGTGGTGTTGGTTGACAACTAAAATGCATATAACATATCATCCTACACAGCTTTTTGGAAAATGCATTGAACACACATAAGCATTGTTGCCTGATTGTCAACATCCATAGTAGATTCATCAACCTAGATTATGTACCATGGTGACTTATTAATCCTCTCCAACAATTGTGCCTCAGTATCTTTTGCTAATCCATCAATTGTCTTGCTAGGGTGCTATCTGAAATAGGAACACATGCCTTGAATGGCAGGCTTTTCTAACAGTTCATAACACATGCCCTTAGCAATAGGAAGGATCAACTCTTCTCCAGCACTGAAGAGTTTCTTTGCCTTAGCAATGCAGTTACCCATGTAGAATGATGCTCATAATGCACAGACATTTGATGAAGTGGCCTTTAATAATTGCTTCTGTTTTTCATGTTCCTGTGGTTTTCTCTTGATAAATTTCAAAGGCTTATCTTTCATTCCTGGGTGTTTGGGTCTCCATGTGGTGATGAGTTTTGAATGTTCCATGGCTTCCATGGATAGATAGTCTCCACATATTACCCAGATGAGACTTGGAGAAGGTAGATCACCTGTTACAATGAACCCAAAATTTAAGCAGAATTCTTTGTATTTTCTTTTATATGCAGCTTTATGTTTACTGGCAGTCATAGGGTCTTTTGTTGTCTCATTGTAAGATCTTTCCTCTTTTTCAAAGGGCCTCTTCAGTGAAGTTTATTTTCTACTCATTTTGTCTAGGGTCATCTTGTGGTTTTATAAAAACTGCAACTGACAAAAGTGTGCAGCGCAGGAAAAAGGTACAATAGAAGTGGCAAATAAAATGTGAGGGCAATTCACGGACTGAAATAAGGGTTAGATTTTACCTTGACTGCCACCAGAGGAAACTGTACAACTGAAGTACATCAACTCACTTAGCACTATAAAGCCTGCCGCCATATGCAGCTTAATTGTTGCTTGCTATTCACGGATAGGGTTTTTACATGATGTTCCAAGCAATTGATTTATTATGGTCTCTATGCAGTTAAACCTCTTAATGTTAATTTGTATTTGCAGCTGCTCACCGGCACTAACATCAGCTCTACCTCAGATTATCAGGCATTAGGATTTCATGCAATGAAATCTCTGGCCCTGTGAGAATCTAATGCTGCTGATGATCTGAGAGGAGGTGGAACTCAGGTGGTAACAAAAGAGACGGGACGTGGCTATAAATACAGATGAAGCTGTGCTCACTTTACCACTGATCAACTTCTTCTGTGTGATCCCATCCCTAACAGAGGTCTTGAGGAAACTCTGGCCTAAAGAATCAGTCCCCTGGGCTTCTTTTCATCATGCTCTGCCATCTGGGTTATTACAGGTTGCTGCAAGCATGGTCCATAGGGGCACAGCTACTGCTGGAGCCATTGGCAGACACTGGCATCATCCATATGATGCTGTGTTTCCAGGCAAGAGTTATGGGGCCACTGGGGCATCCATTGTATTTCAAAAAAGGCCTTGGAGGCCATGCAACATGTGCCTGAGAGAGGCATAGATGAAGTTGAGGGGATGAGGCTAAGCTGATTTGAAGACCCCAGGAAGTCAGAGATCTCAGAAACATGGAAAATCTGCCTAGAAGAGCAGAAGACAGCAAGCACAGTCAGACAAAGAAAGAGGGCATGCAAGCTACAACTGGCAAGGCCATAGTGGGAGAGAATCCTATCTCACCACCACTTGTCTTGGCTGCTGGACCAGAAGCTATAGGACTTCTTGTTTAACCTGTTTGCTTTGACCTTGCTTTGGTCCAATTATTTTCTATTTCCCTATTCTTAACCTTTTGGGATGGGAATGATTATCCTGCGCCACTGCATCTGAGGAATATGTAACTTGTTTTTTTTTTTTTTTAATTTTGCAGGATCTCACAGCTAAGAATTTGCCTTGTGTCTCAGAGGAAAATTTAAACTGGACTTCTGAGTACTGTTGGAATTGTTGGGGCTTTGGGGAAGGCACTAATGCATTTTCAGTTTAAGTATGGTAGCTCTATCATGGTATGTGGAATTATGACTTTGTGTTTATTTGGAGATTATGGTTTAAGGTGTTCGATATCCAGTTGAAAAGGCATAGAATGTGACAGCGAAGCTGGATTGTCAACTGATTGTCTTGGGAGCTGCTCAGAGGATTAGCACTGTACATGTCTGGATGTGGCTGGGTGGGTCATGGAGACGGGACCTTGCATTCTACCACTGGTCCTTGGGTCCTTTCTGTCTGGTGCTGTTTCCTTGCTCTGATTCTGGCTGCCAGGAGGCGAGTGGCACTCATCTGCCTTTGCCTTCAGCTATGATATTTCTGTGCTAGAGCCAGCCACCCGTGGGCCCTCTGAAACCATGACCCAAATAAATCTCTCCTACTTAAGTAATGAGTGTCAGGTGTTCTTTTGTTTTTTGTTTTTTTGTTTTTTGTTTTGTTCTGTTTTGTTTTGTTTTGTTTTGTTTTTTCTCCCAGCAATGAGGAAGCTGACTAATAAATATAAATTTCCATTTAATTTGTTTCCAGTTTCTGTTTTCAAGTGCTGCATTTTACTGAAAAGTGCACACTTCTGGATAACATAAAAACATACGGTACAAAGTGCTAAAATGCTTCTATACAATCAGTGGCTGGAAACCCTGGGTTTATAGCATTGTTAATATCTGCTCCATTTCTTTGACATAAAATCCACTGTGTGTGAGTACAAGTGCTTTCAAATCAGTGCTATTCCTGTAGAAGAAGATATAGCAAACGTACCCAGAGTTTTGCATAGGTGATTGGGGTTTTATGGAATTACATTTAAAAATAAAATGAAAACTCTTTCACAAGTACACATGAAGTATGTTCTTTTGTTAAACATGTTAGAGAGTTAAAAAGGGCATGCTACTGAGGGAAATACATATCATCAACACCAATCTAGTCAGGTGACTAACAGTAAATAGCAGGATTATTAGTCATTTTGAGGGGACAAAAAGCAAACAAGAGAAGTAAACAAGGGTTTCGGGTCTACCTTCTGGTACCTAGGAATGTGAGTTTGGCTAGTTACACAAACATTTTAAAAACTTGAAGTAGCTGGGGCAAGCTTATAAGTATTAGACTTAGCAGCCTGAGATACAGACCCAGTAACAAAGACTTGAACTGGCTACAAACAGTAAAATTGACTTCAGCTGTCTGAGGAGTAGCTCTTGATTTGAAGCTGAGAGAAAACATCCTAAGAGCCTGCAGAGTACCGGCTTCCCTTTGTTATTTTCCCGGGTCTGTCTTGTGTTGTGCTCTGCCATCGATTTAAGAAAAAAATAAATAAATAAAAGGGGACTGTAATTGAATTAAGAACAGCAAGTCCCAAACTGCACAGTTCTACGCATGAGACCAAAAGATTTGGTTTTGATCTTAGAGCAAGCAGATGCCTCACTTTTAAGAGATTCCCGGAACTTAAGACACAAGTACTGTTGCCCAGGCAAAAAAAAATATATATAAATGAATTAATAAAACTAAATCCCTGTGTAACCAAATTAAGGGTGAGGGAGCAGAGAGAAGCAACAAAGGTTTCCTCCTGTCTAAGTGTGGGAATAGAGATAGTCCCTTCTCTGGTTTAAATGCCGTTTGCTTACACTGATTTGTGGTAGAAAGAACGAAGGAGTCAGGACGCTCAAATCAGAGCGACAGTCCAATGGGCAAGTTCAGGGTGGTCAGGTTCGGGCAGATATTAATTTCTACTACCTTGGAAGGTTAAGAAGAAAAACACACTCTGTCCATCAGTTGGGTGCTATAGAATATACGGGTGTTTCATAGTAAATGGATAGTAGACTTTTTGTCACCGTCTAACACAGGCCTAGTCGTCTTTATTCTGCAAGATTCATGTGGGTTACTTACCAGGAAGATCTTTGCTCTGCTGAATGCTTCTCCAAATATATTACCATACAATCTTTACCTTGCAAGCCATACTATTTATTTCAAGGGTTATATTACTAATAGAAAAGAAAAAAATGTCTCCACCTTCATATTATTTATTTGACCACCTCATCATTTATAGTGGATTTATTTAAAAGTTTCCAACAGTGTCACTCTCAAAAAATAATTCTTTTTAAAGAATGAGCCTTCTTCCAGGGGCTGGGGATTTAGCTCAGCAGCAAAAGTGCCTGCCTGGCAAGCGCAAGGTTGTGAGTTCGGTTCCCGGTACTGGAGAAAAAACCAAAAAAAAAAAAAAAAAAAAAGAATGAGCCTTCTTCCTCTCTCTCTCTCTCATTTCCTCTCTCTTCTTCTATCCTTTATCTTCTCTCTACTCTCTACACCCTCTTCTTCTCCCCAATCAAAGAAATAAACAGAGACCAGGAAGTAACAGAAATGTTTTCTAATTCCCCAAGACTAAGAAAGAGAGAGACAGAGAGAGAGAGAGAGAGAGACAGAAACAAAACAAAACAAGCAAAATGTAACAAAACACACTGTGTGCCCAGAACCCTAAAGAAACAGAATCACACAGTGCAAACAATACCTCCAGCCTTTCTCTTAGTACTCTAAAAGTTCTTCCAGTGGGTACAAAGTGAGCACGAACATCACAGGTCCTGTAGGAGCAACGGCCCAACACTTACCTCAGAAGGGCAGAGTTCTCAGCCTGTTGCGCATGGTTTATAAATCAGTGTTTCATGCGTGTGAAATGAAATATGTTTATGTGGTTTTGGTCCAGATATTCTAGCTTTTATCCAGACACTATATGCCTGGATCTTTTACTATATTTGCTGAAATAAATAAATGGACGTGAACTGCAAACTTGACACCAAAGCGTTCCATTTGTGCTCTGTCAGAAATCTTCTCCATGGCTTTTAGTGCTGTGTGGGTACTCCTATCTATTTATAGACACTAAGCTCCTGCACCTTGAAATGGGATGGAGTTCTTGCTGTTTATTACCCCATGAATTTCATCAGGTATGTCAAAGTTTGTGACCAAAATCCACCCATCAGCACTAACAATCCAAGCTGCTCTCAGTAATGAGACATGCTCATTTAAATATCTTTTACAAAAGTTATTAAGATTCACAAACTTGAGGATTTTTTATTTAAATAAAGTGGCTTCTAAGCACAAAAACTTTTAACAGGTGCTAGAAATCCAATTTTAGCGTCAGCCACATTTCTTTCTTTTCTGTTTTCTTTTTTGCTTCCATATTCTGGTTCATATTATCTTTCAGGTTCGTCTCATGGGATACACATAGATTATTTTTTCAGTGGAGTTATTAATATTCCCAGTCTGTCAGGCCTTTTCCTGGGAGAGAAGACAGTAACTTTAGGAACTTTGTGGACGATAGTCAAATGTTAAGTTCTTCATACACCGTGTTCCTATGTTATAGTGAAATGCTTATAATTGCTTTAAACTCAATGTGAATTGGCCAAACTTCATAAAACTCCTACATCTTAAGTGTTATTAGTCTGTTTAGACTGATACAGCTATTTGATATGCATCTTAAAATTTCCACAAATATAGGCAAAAGATTGCAAATCCTTAACTTGGTGACTATAAAAATAAGCCCTAGTTATACATATAAAGAACAGAAAGCTGAGCAAAGATTTGTAGATAAGCACACAGCCCTGGAAGGCTGTTATCAGCTCTGAGGGGATGGGCTAAGCTACTTCTTCTCTTCTCCGTCTTTGTAGAACAGATTAATTAGTTATTTGCTTACTTTCCACTTCACAGCATGTTTTGTAAATCTGACCTAGTGGTATCACGTCTGGTAAATGTGAATGCAGCTGGAAACATTAACAGGAAAACAAAGACCTTCCCTTCTTTCTATCCCTGTAGCTTCTATAGCTCTACTATGGACTTTACCTTTTCTAGAACTGTAAGATAAATTGTGAAAGTGTTTTTAGATAGTTAATATAGGTTCAGTTTGGAAAATTTTTAAAATAGACAGTTGTAGTTAACTAAGTGACTAATTGAATAACTAAATACAAAAAAAGAGCATGAACCTCATCAATGAGCAGTAAAGAATTTAGTGTTCTTCACTGGGTGTGGTGGTGAATGCTAGCACTCTCAAGAGGCTGAGGCAGGAAGATCACAAACTCAGCCTGGGAATTTAACAGGACCCTACTTTAGAATAAAGGAAAGAAGGGTTGAGTTCAGGTCTTCATTTTTTGGTACCGGGAATTGAACTCATGACCTTGCACTTGCCAGGCAGACGCTGTGCCACTGAGCTATATCCTTGGCCCCGTGTTCAGTTCTTTTTTTTTTTTTGCCATGTTCAGTTCTTAATATATCCCCTAATTTAATGTTCTTTGAAGCTACATCAAATATGACCAAAAACTATGGACAATATTTAATTTCTTTTCATTCAGCACATTAAAAGCCATTGCCATTAATCCCCTTTGAAATGCTTCCTCTTACTTCGAACACATCATCCCACCCTTCATGTCACTAAAGCAGTTCTTTTTTTTTTGGTTTTTCTCTGGTACCGGGAACCGAACTCACGAACTTGCACTTGCCAGGCAGGCGCTTTGCCGCTGAGCTAAATCCCCAGCCCCCACTAAAGCAGTTCTAAAGTCCTTAGTTGTACTGTCATGGCTGCCTTGAGATCCTGAACTGATTCAAAACACTTAGCTTTCATGGTCATTTCCACTCTGAGGGAGAGCCGGAAGTCACATGGCACAAGTTCCCCTGGATAAGGTGGACAAGAGCACATAAAATGTTCTCACAAACTGGTTTTTTTGCATTGGATGGTGCTTAGCAGCAGCATTTACTCTATTTTTGATCACACTTCTTAAAGGTGCTAATGAAAAAGAACTTCCAGAAAAGCTTCAGAAAGTGGCAAGAATGATGGGATAAGTGCATTCACACTGAGGGATAGTATTTTAACAGGGATTAATGGAAAGCTGGCTTTCACTATAATTTTTAAAAAACATTCACCCTATATTTAGATCCCTCCTCAAATATCGTTTCAAAATTTTTAGTCATTTAACAACATTCAAAAATAAATTTTCCATGTTATAAATATGTCACAATTTTTATTATCACAATATGTCACAATTTATTCCTTATTTCAACAGTTAAATTAATGCAATTTTCACTGTTAAAATCAACATGCAATGAACAACTTCAAGGGAAAAAGTTGAAGGCTATTCTTACTTACTAATTAAGATAAATTCCGCAAAATGAAAGTACTTCAGAACTTTTACATTTTTTTCCCGAAACTTTGTACCAATTCACCCTCCCAACAGCTACGTCTACAGTTTTCCACTCTCTGTCCTCTTGCTAATATTATTAAAGTATTTAAAAGTCAAACATCGAGAACAATCATCCAAGAAAAATGTTTAAAACATTTCACAAGAAAATTACCTGGGACTATTTTTCAGGCTGATTTGACTTTGACTTGAAAAGTTTGAAAGCAGATATCCCCAGAAGCTGGGAGCTGATAGGGGTTGAGTTGAGTGCTCTCTTTGGGTTGAAATAGAAATGTTTTACATGAAAATATCGTGGAATTTTAAGTACTGGGCTCCGTACTGAGACAGAATACTCTTTTCAACAACTTCTTATGAACTGACATTAAACAACTCTAAATTTTCCATGTCCCACCATCAAATAACAAATAATGATAACAACCATTAAGTGAGAGGTGTCAGATTAGTCCTTTAGTTTTTAAGCCAACTGTCTGCCACATGTGTGTTCCCAAGTCATCTACTTGAGGAGTCCCTCTTTCCTTTTTCTTCTAGTAGCAAATCTTGTATTCTGTCCCACACACTGTTAAAGTACCCAAGATTACATTCGCTTCCCTGAGGATTTTTAAAGGATGACAGCTCTCCCGTCATCTCTTTCTTAATTTTGGCTCTTTGTCTTCATTTCAGCAATTTCTGCTATTATGTTGCTCCATCTTGTCCCATTTGTGTGTCTACAATACCACAGAAGTCAGACATATGCATTAGGTTGGTCATAGTTATGAGTCCTGTAGAGAGAGAATTAAAAAACAGCTGAGTATAGGAAACAAGGTAATGCTAATATTATCTTTATTGTAAATATCATCAACTAATCTTTGTCATTTTTTTCCTTAACAATGACTAAGTGATGTTGAAATAGGTCACAAAAAGCATGTTAGAGTTGGTAGATCTGCATGCGAGTTGTAGGTGTTATGGGCACACAGCATCATGGGATGGTCATTGGTAGCCTCAGTGCTTGCAGGCATGGTAGGAGGGAGAAGGCTAGGAATATCATATAAACACAGTTTGTCATACCGAGTACTGACAATGCATTCTGAGGCTGATGGGCCTTCTTAGAAAGTTTTCAACAGTGATTTCATGATTTGATTTTTGCTACAAACAGGGCCCTCTAGAATTCCCCTGGAAGACATTGCTATCAGATTCCATTCAGAAAAAAGAAAACTCATACAGAAGCTAAAGTCCCAGGCCAGCAATGAACCCCTATATTAACGCTGCAAGATCAGGGACATAGAGAACAGCTGGAAAGGCATTTGAGAAGATGAATTAATGCACTTTGTTCCCAACATGGAGAAATATGAAATAAGTCAAATGAGTTCTGTGTAAAGTTCAGGCTCCATGCCTCCAAATTTAGTAACTTGTAAGTTCTTTGTGTAAGACATTTTTTCCACTTCAAAACATTTACTTTGAAAAATTATGAAGAAAGTAGATTCATCTTTCTTAGATATCTATTGTATATAAGATGAAGTTTAAGAGACTCAAAGTAATTCCTTCTAGCTTTTTTTGTTTTGCATGTGTGTGTGTGTCCTATTAAACTGAATCCAGATCTAACAATTTCAAGCTATTATGTAAGAGGGAAAGCATAAAAGCATTTTACCAGAGCCATCCAAACTATACATCTTTTGGGAGATCTACCACTAATCGGGCGAGAGGGAGAAAAATCAGAGAGCAATGCTTTTAAGTAGATGAGAAACAAGAAGCAGATCAAACATGTTGGGTTGAGGTTAGTGCTGTCAACTCCTTCAAATACTTGACTTGCATTAGAAAGATCTGTAGTACAGACTTGAAGGCAGAATCGGGTTCTAAATTTGGAGTCCTGGCAGAAAATTATTCTAGTTCTGTGATTAATTTATGCAAAAGTGGAATCATCCCAAATCATAGCTTGGGATGGAAACTGAGTCCTGTGTAAGATGTCAGCATTTTCTGAGGGTATTTTGTAGGTTATCAGACTCCTTCTTTGGTTACTGCATTTGTGGGCCGAGCAGGCAACACCTTTATGTAGACCCTGGGCAGGAACTGGTTCTTTTCTCGAGCTGGTATGTGGTTTCCTGCCTTTTATGTAATGTTTCCAAGGTGATGCTTCCAAATGGATGAGACAGAATTTCCTGAGCCTGAATGTGACAAAATTGAAACTGCATTAACTAGTCCTACGGGCTCTTGCTCTGGGCCTTAACACTAAGAATCTTCATCTTGTCTCTCTGATGTATTAAACGAGCTTCTGTGATTAGCAACTTGAGAACATTCTGCCATTCGGCTGTTGTGTGACTCTCAGTGCAAATCTCTCATCAGAGCTCATACATTTCAGGCTTTTGATGTAGGGAAAAGAACACACAAAAGCTTTTAAGTACAAGGAAAGAGCAGCAGTGGCTCCCAGCCATGGACTTTTACATTTCTTCCACTATACAATCTTCCACGTTGATCATTTAGTTCTCCTGCTCTGAGAGGTATTTGCAGTATCATAGAAAGAACATCTAGCGGCTCAACTCTGAGTTATCACAGCTTATACTGAATGTGCAGACTCTGAAGTAGATCTTCCATATTTATGTAGCACAAAAATACCTCGACTTCTCCAGAAATTTTTCTTTTGCAGCCCATTTATAGTCTATGTTCATTCTTTAAGTTGTTTTTCATTTCCCATCATAAAAATTTTCTTTTAACCCGATAAAAGTGTTTCAGTATCTGGTCTCTTGGACAACATGTTAATGTAGCTTTACTGAAAAGAAACACTATAATTGGATTGCCATGTAAACTTTGCTAGCTGAACCACTCAATACTTGTTTGAAATAAGATGGTATTATTAGTATAATAGCATTTTTATGGATACATAAATAAGGGCAAAGGGGCCGTGGTAGCACGTGATACCACACATCCAGTACTTACCCAGACAGTATGGAACCTGATACATGGTCTGGTGTCTGAGATGTGTGGAAATCAGGCGTGATGATGGTGGTGGCTGTGCTCAGACCAGCTTTCTTCCTCTTTCTCTCCTTCATGAGCATTTTCAGCTGCCACACACAGCTGGCAAAGAGTCTGTACCTGCTGAGGAATCGCTGATTCCTTTGAACCATTTATTTCTATTAGTACGTGTTTCAGTACATTATGTTTACTTTCCTTGTGTGGAGCTGTGCTTGTGCATAACACATCTCTTTTCCTTTCTTCATCCCCTGTCCCTCTCTTTTTCCCCTCCCTCCATCTCCTTGTCCTCTTCCCATTTGGAAAAGATCCATCTCCCTATGTTGTAATAGCTATCTTCTATTTTGTTGTTTATTTATAATTCGTGTTTTAACATAAGAGAAGCAGTGCAAAGTTTAAGCTTGTGAGTCTGAGTTACTTCACTTAACATTATGGTGGCAAAGTGCATCCATTTCCCTACAAATGACTCAGGTTTACCTTTCTCCACGGCACAGTATATTCCCTTGTGTGTAGGTACCACGTTTTCTTTCTTTATTCATGTGTGGATGGACATAGAGGCTGCCTCCAAGATTTAGCTATTAAGAATTATGCTACTATAAACATGGGAATGTGTGAATCACTGTAATACGATGCCTTTAACTTTGGGGGGAAAATACCTAGGAGGGAAATAGCTGGGTAGAGTGCAATTTCTATTTTTAGTACTTTGTGAGACTCTCCATACTGATTTCCATAGTGTTGTACTAGTTTACATTCCCACCAACAATTTGGAAGGGTTTCTGTTTCTCTCACAGACTCACAAGCATTTGTTATTAGATTTCTCCATAAATGGTTTAAAATTTTTAAAGCATAAAATATTCCCCAAAATAAAAAGTGAGTTACTGATTCCTTAACATCTTGACCAACTGTTCTCAACAAATTCAATTAGAAAACTGCAGCTGGTGCATGCGACTATTAGTAGTGAGTGTCAGATCCTGTGTGAGAGAGGTGAAGTGAATGTACTCAGCCCCTCAGCATCAGGGCGCTCTCTCCAGGACCTTCTGTGTTTCCTACAGGGAAGCATAAAAGGGGTGCACACTCAGAGCAAGGCAACCCTGTCTCAACTTGCAAAGGACAAGCACTATTGCGTGTTCATTAGATAAAGAAGTACAAAAGAGAACTGTCTCTAGTCAGGAAGGATGAAATGTCTGCATTAGAAGAGAAATAAATAAATCTGGAAATGAGAGAGAGAGAGAAGGAGGAAGAGAAGGGCAAGTGGAGAGGGGAGAGGGAAAAAGTATCCTTTAGAAAAACTCACATGTAGGGAAAGTATGTACGAAAATTAGGGGACAGACAGAGTGGCACCCCACCACACACACATGGGAGACTCATGAATTTCCTGGGGTTTTGAGACGTCTTGTGGGTGTGCCTTACACGCAGTATGATCTTCCATCCGGTGAGTGTAAGGGGACCCAGTCAAGATTTACTTTGTTTCCAGTTTCACATTCCAGGTATGATTTTATTTCTTCTGAATGTGATTCTGAGCTGCCCTATATCCTTCCATTGAGTCCCTTTCTGTGTAGGCTGCCCAGAAACTGGCTAGGAACTGGTCTTGATTATACATGTGGGCTGTGGATATTAATCCTCACTAAATCTCTATTAGATTAGGAGTATGAGTCAAATATTAAGACGAAGAAATTTGAGGTTCTCAGAAGTTTGTTATTTTTTTTAAAGTTCTCCAGTTAGTAAATAGTAGAATTCCCAAAAAGGTACTTTTCCCAAAGTGAATGCTGAGTTGAAATTCACAAATGAATGCCACACCGGATTTCAAAGAACACATTCGTCCTAAGGGCAAGGTTTTGCTTTGTTGTCTTTAATGAATATCTCCCTTTTCTCCTACTTATGCTCCCTCATAATGATTTCTATAAAGGTTTACTGTCTCTCGTGGCACTTCTTGCTCTGACAATGAATCTGTTTCTTTTTCCAAAATGTTTTAATGTACTCAGAAATGCTTGAATAAGAGAAGGAAAGAAAGATCTGGCTGTGCTGATTAATGCGCTGGCTAGTGCCAGCTCTTGTTATGTAGGTAGGAGGGTTGTGCCTCAACTTCTGTTTTCCAAATTCACCCTCCCTTCCCTTCATTTTCCAATTAATAAACTTCAGAGTCTTTCTTTTTCTTCTAAACTTTCTTACCCCCTTTCAAACCCTCTTACGATACAGCTTTGTATTCCATGAAAAACAATAGCCCTGTTACTTTAGCATACGTGGCCTCTACTGTCAGTTCTATGCCTTTTTCCAACCCCTTACCCTGAGAGACGATGTCCAATCGCCCTCCCATTACTTGTCATCCTTGCTAATTTTGACCCTTTTATTTCAGTGTCTCTTTCAATATTGTCTATGCTGCATTAAAGCTTTAGGCAATTAGGCCACCCTTTACAGATCTATCTCTTTCTTGAACTTTAATTGTAGTGGTGGTCAGCACAATTTATCCATCAATTTTGTTCTAATTGTTGCAAGTTCATTAATCTTGTCTCTTTGAGAACTGTGCCATAATGTAGTACCTTTGTGATGAACGGATGAAAAGACAGATAATAGGTTCTTAATCAATGATTATTTTTTAGACAGAACCAGGCAATGTGCTATGAAGAATGTATTAAATGGATGAATTTCACCCCTTTCACTTGAAAAGAATAAGAGTTATTGAAGAATGCTATAACCTATAATGTGCTTTTGAGAGGTTTTATTTTCAGATTTAATAGACTGCCACACTACATAAAGAAATTCTTTATGGGTAGAAGATTCCCCAATCGCTGATGCTTTACTACATTTTCATGGCAAATCAGGGTAGCAGTGATTACTGATTCCATTTTGCTATCCAGGATATGCAAGAACATGATATAACTTGCCCAAGATCCAGTAGCTGACATACAGTTGGGATCTACATCCAAGTATATCACTTAATGCCTCCATAATCTTACTTCTTGTGGTCAGCAGAATACTAGCTCTCCAAAGATGCCCACATCCTATTCTCCAGAATCTGTGAATATGTTACATTACATGGCAAAGGGAAATGGGAGTAGCAGACTGAATGGTTTAGTTGCCAACCAGAACTAAGGTAGAGAGATTACCTGGCTTACTCATGCAGACCTAGTACAATCACAGGGCTCTTTAATTGTAGATGAAGGAGAAAGAAGAGTCTGTAAAAATGATGCAAGATAAGAGACTTTTTAAAAATTAATTAAGTTTATCACTACATTTTAGGTATCCATTGTGATCACACTCATCATAGGGAATTTGTACATAATATAGTTTGATTCTTTTTTTTCCCATTCCACTCCCCTCCCTTCAGCTTTGGAAATAGGAAGAGGCCTTGGACAGGGACTGGGAAGCTTCCAGGAACTGGACAGAAGGAAGAGAATGGGCTCTTCCTGGAAGCTCCAGAAGCCAGAGGAGCCATATTTCCTCTTTGTTTGGCCCCGTGAGATCCATTTTGGACTTGTGATATCCAGAATTGTAGATTAATAAATTTATGGTGGTTTAAGCCACCAAGTGTAATTTGTAAAAGGAGCAATAAGAAAGCAATATGCTACCCAAACTAAGATATAAAATACTCTAGTTGTTGAACAATAATTATTATTAAATTAATTTACTTAGTAATCAACTATTATCTGTCAAATAATACAAAACAAATATTATTTGTTAAATAGAAAAATATTACATAAATAGTAACAATGAGTTTTAAATAATCATGGAGATATGTGATCCTCATCTCAAAGACTCTGGAAGCTCCTGTGTAACCAAAGGGAGGTAACATTCAGTACCATATTCTCTGCATTGGACAGCAATCTATTTTCTGTTAGCAAATCCTCTGCTTCTCTGAGAATCTTAGAAGACTGGGCACAGTAATGTAACATCTTGAGGCATGAGGATAGTTACTGCAGACTCATACCGGTGTACTTGCTTTTTCAGTCTGAAATAAATGTCCTACAAATTAGAGACAGGATTGACTTTTAAGGCAATATGTACATATTGTCTTATTGTCTTTTAAAAAGCTACTGGAGCCATGAATCTAATAAATATATATATTTGTCTTCAAATGATCTTCTTTAAATCTGTTTAACTTTTAGTCTACATAGTATTTCAAGTTTTTATAATGTTCTTTAAGTTCTATTCCACTAGTTATATTGAAAGTCTGGCACAGTGATTATAAGAATGGTTTGTAGGATCAA
Source organism: Chinchilla lanigera (assembly GCF_000276665.1). Classification (NCBI taxonomy): domain Eukaryota; kingdom Metazoa; phylum Chordata; class Mammalia; order Rodentia; family Chinchillidae; genus Chinchilla; species Chinchilla lanigera. The sequence continues at coordinate 22,326,799 of NW_004955417.1, forward strand.
ACAAATTTAGGTCCTGAATGCAGTCACACATCAGCTGGAAGACTGGTTAAGCGCTAAAAATAGGCTTTGTTTTTCTTCTCTGTAAAATGAGAATAATAATCTTTATTCAGTCATGTGATTGAAAGTCATAGGATTAACTGATATACACACGTAGCACCTGACACTATGTTTAGCATATACCAAGTATTCAGTAATGACCGTTACTGTTAGTATGGCTGGTTTTGCTGTTATAGTCTACTCTTGCAAGGCAAGAAGCAAAAGGTTGATACATCCTGACTAAAATAAGGAAGTTACTCTATCACATTACATTGTAGAGTAGTAGTTTACCTGCAGGTCTCAAATGACTTCATCTTTACTGGCTTGGTTATTTTGCTCTCAAATCTGTCAGCAGTCTGACCATCCTAGTCACTGAAGAAAGCATCTAGTGGAAAGCAGAGGGCATATGTGTGTGGTGGGATGAACTTGCTTAGAGATACAGCAAGAGAGCTGGTTCCATTGTTTCCAAATCTACCTTAGGTTACCACCAGGCATCTATCTTAGGTTCCCACTAGGCATTCACAAATCCAGGTGGAAATCATAAGTTTAACAGAAAATGTAATAGTATGGAACAAAATCTGGGCAGCTAGGCTGTTGTATATGATTTTTAAAAAGAAAAGAATAGCTGCAGCTATTTTAGGAAAAATATTCTGGGCTCATCTTTCAAAAAATTAATTGGAAAGGGAAAATTTAATTAGAAAGAAAAAATTTAAGTATGTGACACTTAAATGTCATTAATTAATGTAATTAATAAAGCTAAGAAAATAATATAATTATCTGATATCTAAATCAATATTCTACCTATCATCCACTTATCTTTTGTATATGTTTTTCTATGCTTTCCCTCCCACTTGTGTTCCAAATATGTTCATGATATTGCAACAAGGAAATTTCGTTCACTGTGCATATTTTGGATAAGCAAGTAACTATTACAGATATTTCATTTTCATTGGCAGGTTTGAGTAGGTTGGTTTTAATATCTAAAACTTTAGGCCCTGGAATACAAATATATTTATCATTCTTTGCCTAGGATAACAGCTCCCCACTGGGACCCAATAAATAGCCTCAAATGTTTATTTGATCAATAAACAATTAAATTGGGATCTGAAGGTCAACACGCATGCAGCCAGAATCCCTGAGTATGTTGCTGTGCTTTGGAATCAGCCCTCAGCCCTGACGTGCACCCTCCCAAAGGAAAGCAGACCCTTGGCATTTGAGCCACTTGTGGCGTTGGTCTGAGAGCCACGGTGTTGAATTCCCAGTAGACAAAGCCCACCTGCATGGGCTCAGCTTTTCACCATCTCCTCCTGACACAAACCAGAGAAGGAAGAGGGAGGAGTGGGCTGCAGAGGTAGGTGAGCTTTCTGTCCCCTGAGAGTAACTCCACCTTAACAGCATGCAAATGATTTCATGCAAACCCACCCAGCGTTTCAGAATAAATCATTTCCATTTCCCACACTACTACCCTCGAGCCAAAACTGTGTTTGGCCACTTGGGACGTATATTGAAGACACTGACATTTTCAAACTAAATTTCTGAGTAAAACAAGAAAGATTGACAGAAGAATGTTTTTACTCAATGGGTGGTTGAACAGTAAGCCAGTCATGCTTTCTTTCCCTGGTTTTCTTTCTTCTGTAAATGGAGGAGACTTTATATGTGTACTGTCTAGTAGAATTTTCTATGATAATGGAAATATCCCACAGGTGAGTTGTTCACTACAGGACTCGCTAGCTATGTGCCACTAGTGAAAGTGAAGTTATCCCCTTATCTTTGACAAACAGGCCAAATTACCTTACTGGAAGAAAGATAGCCTCTTTAATAAATGGTGCTGGAAAAAGTGGCTTGCTACATGCCAAAGACTGAAACTAGACTCATGTAAATCACCCTGCGCCAAACTCAAGTTAAAATGGGTCACAGATCTCAATATTAAAACAGAAACACTAAATCTATTGGAAGAGAAAGTAGGTAAAAACCTTGAAGACATAGGGGTAGGCAGAGAGTTTATGAGTAAAAATCAAACTGCCCGTGAAATAATTCAAAGAATCAACAACTGGGATCTCATCCTACTGAAAAGGGTCTGCACATCTAAAGAAATCACCAGCACAGTAAAAAGAAAACCTACAAATTGGGGAAAATATTCTAGCCAACTCTTCCATGGACAAAGGAATTCTATCTAGAACATATAAAGAATTAAAAAACATCAGCCCCCAAAATTCAGACCCAATACAAAACTGGGCATCTGAGATGAACACACACTTCTCAGATAAAGAAATGCAAATGGCAAATAAGTACATGAGAAAATGTTCAACATCATTAGTTATTCATGAAATGCAAATAAAAACAACACTGAGATTCCATCTCACCCAGTAAGAATGGCTATCACTAAGAAATCGGCCAATAACAAATGCTGGCGAGGCTGTAGAGAAAAAGGAACCCTTCTCCACTGTTGCTGGGAGTGTAGACTGGTGAAACCACTGTGGAAATCAGTTTGGAGATTCCTCAGTAAACTAGTACTAGAAGTCCCATTCAACCCAGCTATTTCCCTTCTGGGTATTTTTCCAGAAGAACTGAAAGCATCATATCACAACTATATATGTGCACCCATGTTTATAGCAGCACGATTTGAAAAATCTAAGTTATGGAAGCAATCCAAACACCCATCAACAGAAATGGATAAAAAAGTTGTGGTACTTTTATATAATTAAATATTACTCAGCTATAAAGAAAGATAAACTAGAGGCTTTTATAGGGAATTGGACACCACTAGAATTGGACACCACTAGTGTCCAATACTCATAAATAAAAAAAATCAAACCCACATGTGTAAACAACGTACTGTCTTACTAGTGTAAGAACCTGAAAGAGTGAATAAAATCTAGGAGGTACAATACATATTGTGAAGTGAAAGGAAACTGGTCAGAAGGAAAGAACAACTGGGATGAAGGAAAAGAGAAAAGAAAGAGGGGGAATATATATATATATATATACACATACACACACATGCACACATGCACACAGGATAGCTAACATAGTTGTACTACTGACTTTTACTGCTCTATTGAAAGGAACAGTTAATGTTTAAGTGTTTGATCAATCTTACATGTCTATATTCGTTTATCTGAGCAACAAATTTGAAGATATCAATATGTAGTACAACAATCATTATTAATTTCCTATCACTTTGTCTGAAATTCTGCATTGCTTGTATTATTTTTGTGTTATTTGTAAATGTATGTGTGTTCGTTAATATGTCTTCATTCCTTTATCTTTAAAATAAAAAAAGAAAATGAAGTTAATATAAGTGAAGAGAAAAATTTTAATTTCAAGTAATCTTAATAGCCACATCGGGCTAGTGGTGACTGAATTAGGTAATACAGGTCTCCATGTTTAAAAGAGCATTTAGCATTTCTTTGAAATTCAGATGAATGAGAATTAACCAAATAAAGATTCTGAATAAGACAAAAACAGGAAAATGAAATCAATATTTTAGCTATAAGTTTCAGTGTAGGTTTCAAATCTGTAAGTACAAACTAGTTTTTGGACAATAGTAAACGTATCATTCTGGCGACTGGTTATTTCAATCAACTGAAAGTTATCACATGATATGAGCTTTCAGTTTTCAAATGATACTACTCCAATAAAATATAATTCTCACAAAAAATATCTCCTAGGAATAAAACTAATAAAAGCCAAAATAGTATACATTGGTTCATCTGTTTCAAAATGGTAAAAATAGGGATGATTTCTGATATTTTACTAAAAACATGTTCATCAACGTGTTTTAAGTAAAATTTTTCTTATTACTCCCTTCAAAACAACAAGAAAATAGAAAAGACACTCAGAATCTACCCTCGATGAAAATTAGGCCATTACTAACATTATCCTTGGAATACAAAGACGGAAAGGGTGGCAGGGGAGAAAAATGCCAAATAAATGATCCAAAGGAGAAGGTGTAACTCGATCCAAAATTTCTGCAGAGAGAGTGAAAGCGGTGGAGGAGCCTGGGCCAAACAGAAGTTTGCTTACTTACTTTTGAAGTCTCCAGAATTAGAAGGCACTGCAGTCAGGGGGAAAGTTTAAGATGCGGAAACAGGATTGTCTAAAGAGTTACGAGCTAGACTACTCTGCCATGCAGTAGAGATTTCTCACTGCCACCCGCCCCCGTGACACACACACCGAACCAGAGACAGTACGCCAGAACGCTGCCTCACAAAAGGCAATCCCCAAGTCCCCGATGTGAGAACCTGTTAGGAATGCTCATTCTCTGGCTCCACCCTGAGCATAATGAATCACAAGTTCTGGAGATGAGGTCCAGTCATCTGAGGTTTGGCAAACCTTCTAGGTGGTTCTGCTGCGTGCTCAAGTTGGAAAATCGCCATTCAAGAGAACTAGAACCAGTGAAGTTCTGACTACATTCGACCAGGCACAAGGTTGTCATTTTAATTCAATACTGAAAAGAAGGAATTAAGTGCTTATTAAGAATACTTAGTGAAAGACTCCAGGTAACACCAGCCTCACGTTGCTTTCAAAGACTGTAAATTCCTTCTGATGAAACTAATTGCCCCGGAGAAAAATAACCCATAAAAATCCAACAGCTTTCCATCTAATTTCTCTGAGCCCACGGTCCTTCCAATTAGTTTTTCATGCCCAATTTTATGTGTGGATAGTTAAGGGAGGTCAGATATTTGAAAAAAAGACATCAGAACAAAACAAAAAGTCAGGCGCTCAGAGGAAGCATAATGTAGGGAGCCAAGAAAAATTTCAAAGATGACATAATCAATAATCAAAGATCTGTAACAAGGCAAAAACGGAAATGTCTACAAAGGAAATTAAAATATCATGGCATACCAAAGAATCAATGATAGAGAAAGAAGTAATATTTGAAACACTAAAAATTATTAATTCAAGTCATAGTTGAACACTAAATCAAAAACTCTCAGAACAATAAAAAAGAAAGTGGACAGTGGAAATAAATATATGAGACTATCCAACCAGGATCAACAAATAGGGGCTCAAATAAGAACAGAAGTGGTGTTGATGGGAGAGAAATTTCAAAGCAGAAATACAAGGAAAATTCTTGGAATTGAATGGCATAACCTTCTGGTTATATACACTAATAACTGAGAGAAACAAAAGCATATCACTGTAAAGCTTCAGGGTATCAGAAATAAATATAGATAGTTAGACATACTAAACATTCCAGGAACAAAAAACTTTGGCCACTTACCCAAACTAGAGAATCAGATCCATGCTAGTCTTCTCAAGGGCAGTATTGGCAAATAGCATATAATGTCATATTTTAAAAACTCCTAATGATATTCAATCTAACATACCATTGTCATTTGACCCATTGTGCAAGGGTGGAAAATGTTTGATTTCAAGTGTGCAAAGAATCACAAAAAGAGTTTCTTCCATATGAACTCTGTCGAGTAGCAGCCACTGGAGTCTATTTCACTTTATGAGGGTGTTACAGAAGATAGCAAAGGACAGGGAATCCAGGAAACAGTGACCAGCAACCCAGGAGACCAGATAATTTGATTCCCAAGATAATATCGGAAGTACAACCATTTCATATTGAGAAAGAAGTTTCAAGGTCAGAAGTAAAGCTTAGGTTATCCAAGACAGATTCCCTGCAAGCTGACGTCCAAGCAGGGCAGCTAGCATTTTACAGAAGAGGAGCATTTGGGTGCATAAATTTTCTCTGCGGAAACTGACAAAGGGGGCAGACACTACCCTCACACACTGCAGAGATGGCAGATGACAACCGAAAGCCAGGAGACCACCATGTCAAGTAACTGCACCGCGAGTCTTGGGCCACTGGACATGATTGTAGTAGGTGAGCAGCTGGTGCTTCCTCCAATCATGTTTCTTCTAAATCCTGTACTCAAGGTGGTTGCCCTCCCTGGAAGTATGACATCTGCTCCTTACAGACCCTGCGCCACTGTCTCAGAAGACAATGGCCAACACAGGAAACATGATCTGATTCATGATCTGCTTCTGCTGTTGTCTATACATTTACCCCCCAAAACACTGTTCCACACCTGGGTTATATTCTTCTTGGTCATTTACCTTACAGGTTCACCACCATGACTGCAAAAATTATACCTTCAAGAAACACATACATATGTATATGTGTGAAATGATACAAACTGTGAAAACTTATACTGAGAAGCATTTGTAACAGATTTACTGGAATATGGAGAAAGATTTAGTCTGATGTTAGAAGAGAGTTAAGTAAATGAAAAAGGAGGCAATTATCAATTCTACTCCAGATAAAAGGTGCAATCATAGTACTCTACTTGGCTTAGCAGTGAATATCAAGTTGTAATTGATATGTGTATCTTGAATGTGAGAGGATAGGACTGGTTTTGAAAAGTGACTATATATGCAAGATAAAATGTCCCACTTTCAACAGAGGAATAAAATTACTAATGATTCAAATTGATGAATAGTAATATGAATTTTATTTAGAAATAGTACATGTTACCAAGTTCCCTGACTGGAGCACAGACTTGCTCTTCAGGAATTATTCATCATATCTGTCTATACCTTCTGGAATCTCAGTTCTTCCATTTGACACTCATTTTATTTTCTATTAAAAAGCACCTTATATTGGCAACTAGGTAGATTCTTCTGCCTATTTCCTGTACACAGAAATTTTAAGGCCAAAGTCATTTTTTTCCTTTTATACTAAGTTATTTTTAGACCAAGTTGATACAGTTCCTTTAAAAATATTGTGGCTTTCTTTTGCATCAATCTATAAACCCGTTGTACTAGACTAAAGTCATATCCATAAGTCCACACATCTGTTCTAGCTACTTTCTTCTCTACCTAGTGCTCTTACCTTTGTGCGACAGCATCCTTAGGATCTTGAAGCCTTCCTAGTTAATGAATAGCATTTGTAAAACACATCCTTAAGATCCTTGGGCAGCACTGTTGCTATCTGAAAGGGTCTTTGAGGGCTACACTTAGATCTTCTCTAAGCCTTATTAAAGGATGTTACAGTACCACCCTAGATTTAATCTGGAGCTTAAAGGCCTTCTTAATTTAGAACTTCATATCTGGAAGGGCTAGGAATCAGAAGCAGTTTTATTTGAAAACTCATGAAGTCCTTGGTCCTTTATATATAACACTTCATTCTTTAGCTAATTTCTCTCCCCATTTATTTGATCATAAGCAACAAGATGAAGCCAGGTGGCACTTGGTGTATTCTTCCTTGAAATCATTGGCTTCACCCTTGTGTTCCTTCCCTGTGCTTGAAGTTACTGCATGCTACGTAGTTGTCAAACATTGTGTCACTGAGCAGTGCTGCTCTCCTTTTCTCTAACTTCCAGGGCCATTCTCCCCAGATTGCTTTACACTTCCACCATCAGTGTCCTTGTGGTCACCCAGGCTTCTGCTGAGGGACCTCAGGCTTTTGCCAGCAATCGTGTGAAGGCCCTGTGTGCTTCTGCCTGCTTCCTAGTCTGGAAGCTAATGCCACGTTTCAATTTCTGTTACAGAAGCATCCTCCTTCTAGCACCAAGATATTTCTTCATCACCTATTGCTAACATAGCAAATCATTGCAGTGCCGGTGGTTTAAAACACCATTAGTCATTTATTTTACTCTGGAGTCCACATTTTGGACAGGGTGTGAAGTTGCCTCATCTCTGCTACCCATGATTTCAGCTGGGGAACATCAGTGGGGGGTGAGGGCATCCAACTGCAGGCTGACCCCTTCCCATGAGTCCCCTGTTGGTGCTGTCAGCTGGGTCACATGGGGCAGCAGGCAGGAGACCTATGCTCATCTCCATGTGTGCGTCTCCACAGGCTGATTGAGTTCCTCACAGCAGAGTACCTGGGTTCTAAGAGCAGGAGTAAACACCAGGAAAATAAGATAGAAATTCATGCGTGTTTCGGGAAAAATCACACACTATTGTTTAAGTTGTATTCTCTTAGTTGAGGTCTGTGTAATTTCAAAGAGACTCTGCCACTGGATGGAGAAGTGACAAGGTTTTAAAAAGGAGCTACTGTCACTCCTATCTTTAGCTCACTATAATTGCAAACTGTATTACCAACTGACTTTCAGCAGTGGAGATGTGGTAACAGAAATATGAAGAAATTCCATGAGCTATATAGGGAATTTGAACTAACAGGACTTCTTTGTAAAGCATCTCTATGTTGAGGACATGGTATCTAGCTAGCATATGTATTGCTAGATGAATGTTCAGATGCAGTCTTTCATTGCTTTGAACTACCTGCTAGTGGTAGCCTCTTCTTTTTCTTTTTTTTTTTTTTTTTTGACAGAATGCCACACATACCCCAAGGCTTTCCAGGCAAGGGCTTATGCCACTGAGCTATATCCCCAGCCCTGCCTCTTCAATAAAAGGAGAACCAAACCAAGATCTTGGAAGAAAAGTATCTGTTCTTAGAGTGCTAGTGCAAAGCTAGTATTTGTAACATAATATCCCTTTGTCTCTCTTCCCCCCTCTCTCTTTCACACACACACACACACACACACACACACACACACACACACACACACGTTGCTGTGCTAGCCTACCATTTTGTAATTATGCAGATGATTCAAAAATATTTATTCAGCTTATCAAACTGTATGTGCCAACATTTTGTAGTACAAAAATGAGGGAGGTAAATTCCCTCCCTTTTGATTTCACAGAAGGATGGAGAACACAACAGATAATTACCAAATATTTCAAAAGAAGCTTTGATTATATTATCAAAATCACAAATTGAAATAGATAGCTTAAAATAAGATTTTTCCAATAATCTGTTAATCTATTTGTACAAATACTTACAGAACAATTAAATGTATATACTTCAGTTGGACTTACTGAAAATAACAAAATCACTGGAAATGAAGCTCTCCCAGTGCATACAGTTACCATATTTAGCAAATAAAAATGAAGAATTCTTAGTTAAATTTGAATTTAAGATTTAAAAATGAATAGAGTTTTTGTATGAGTATCTCCAGCGAAATGCATAGGAAAAGTCTATAATAAAATTTCCTCATGGCTTATCTGAAATTTCAATTCAGTTGAATATTCTGCATTTTATTTGGCAACTGTACTACATGGTTACAATAAAACAGAAATAGCGATGACATACTGTGGGAGTCACAGAGAGAAAATATCAAAGACGGGGAGCAAATCTGGTTTCATGTGGATTAGAGTTATGCTAACACAGCCAAAGAAGAGCTGTCTAGATCAGCAAAATTATTTGTGAGGCTGAATTGTCTATAAGGCAAAAATGTTCAGAAAATCGCCCTTACCATAGTTCTCTAATCCATATTTTCTTTAAGTTCTGTCTCTAGTTTCTTCTGTAGCCTCAAACAGACAATTTAGATTATCAGACTTGATTTTTCCACATGGGAAATCCATGGCCATTGTTAACTGATTTATTTTCCTGACTCTTGCAGTTGACTCTTAAGTGACAAAACTGAAAAAAAAACAAAACAAAACAAAAAAAAAACTTGATAGGTTAAAAATATGGAAATGTGGATGGATTTGAGATCAAACAGAACTTCATTCTCTGTGTAATAACTAGAAATACTCCAGACCCAAGAAACTGTCTTGAGGCTCTGCATAAACTAAAGCAGTGAAAATTTTCAGCAACTAGTATAGCTTTTTGGATATACTACATGACACAAATTCAAGTGGCCGCCTAAACAATGCATGACATAGAAAATGAATGAAAACCACCCTGTATCCCGTCCCTGTTCATCACAGAGATACCAAGGGTGGTGGCCCTGCCACACTTTCATTGCGTCTTCCCAGGTGGGGAAGCAAGAGTCTTATCTGGGTCAGTGACAGTCTGATGACCACATGAGGCGATGAGTTACCCCATCTGGGAGAGGGGACCCAGAAACTCCCCACAGAGGTTCTGACGGCAGACATTTAGTCCTGAGATTTTTAAGTTCCTTTTGAATAAACAATAACATTAATTTTTAAAAAAATTTTAAAATGTGGTGGTGCTAAGGGACTGCATTTACACAGAGGCCTCAACAAGGAGCAAAATAAAAATAAAAAGTAAATGGTTACTGTGCACCCAGCCTATCAACCCATGGTCCCAGGAGGCCCTGGAGTCCCTGTCCCCAATCCAAAGCAGATGTCGCCCATTGTCGTTGACGCACTTGACTGCGAGGGGGTGGCGCGCTGAAGTGCGTTAGCTGTTATTCCAAAAGGAACATTGATAAAGGAGAGAGACAGAAATAGATATTACCTAACTTTGAGCCACTTTCACCTTCCTGTCCCAGCATTTTTCTGTGGAGTTCTAGATAATGAATAGACGAAGAAGAAGAAGAAGAAAAGGAGGGAGGAGAAAGGGAGGGGGAGGGGAGAGGGCGGGAGGGGATGGGAGGGGGGAGGAAAAAAATTAGAGTTTTCTCTCTTGAAAGTTCCAGGGAGCTAGTGGTTTGGATAACACTAGATTGGAAAAAGTTAGAAGGGTGGGAGAAATTAAAGGGATCTGCCACTGAAGAGTGCTTTGGGGGACTTTGGTTTGGGTGACCTCAGAAACTAGGAACACTTGGTAGGAGTTTGGGCATAGTGGCAGAGAAGCTGTAAAATGTTGTGCCCTATGTCAGGTAACGTATTGCTTATTTCCCTCTTTCAAAAAAGCTTTCCAGCATTTGTTAGACTAGATGAATACATTCCATACATAATTTTCGAAGAGGACAAGGAGAAAGTGGCACAGATAATGAAGTCAGATAAGAGGGTCATAATTCCTAAAGTGTGTGAAATCAGGGCTGCTAACAAAATCATTTATAAATGTAAGAACCATTACAGTCAGACCCAGCACAATTTAGGCAGAAAAGAACAGTAAATCATACACATATATTGAGACTTATTGCTGCATCCCCATTTTTTTGAATGAGCTAAAGTGCTTGTTCATTTTCTGTCCTTCTTTGAAGTAATTTTCCAAAGACACAAGAGTTATTCAGCTTTCCTTGTAAATCTCTTTGAATGCTCCCCATGGTTTATAGAATAAAGTTTCATTTCTTAGCATAGTACTTTGAGCCATCTGTAATCTAGTTCCAAGTTTTCTTTCTAGGCTTTTTCCCTATTGTATCTACTCAAGCCCAAATTGTAGACTTCTTTTCTAATTTTTTGGTTATCATATCCTTTCTGCTTGGATAACCTTTCCTAAAAGACAGGGGGTAAATCTGGGCTCCACTACATTTCAGCTGTGAGTGTTTAGACACTACCTAGTGTCTCAGGATATTCTTTATAAAACAGGGCTAACAATATTCTCTACAGCATAGATATGTTCCAAATGTTAAACATAATAATGTACACAAAACTCTTAGCACAGGGTCTAGCATATAGTATCCAGGAGCTACTACCAATGATGTTCATTTCTCTTCTGTATTAAAATTATACTCATCTTTCATTCAGCTTTATGAAATCTTCCCCAGTCTGTCAGTACCTTACCTACTATGGAAATTATACTTTTGCTCCTCTGTATCTCCATAGTGCTTTGCATGTTGTCTTTTATGCACTGTCTGCATGCAAATTTGATTTATAATGAGTTGAGTGAATATTTATATTCTCCACTAAAATCGTAAGCTTATTTTTTGTTATGTTGCCTTATCACAGAGCCTCCACAACAGAACACTGTGTAACAAATACACGTTGAACGTGCCGTTGTGCTAGCTGCTAGCAGAAAAGGCTTGGTTTGGCCTCACTCCTGTCCTCAGGAAGTTTCCCATCTAATGATGAAATCTAGGCTTGTGGATCACCCTCAGTAAGCGTGTGCTGAATTAAATTGACTCTGTTCTTGCAGTATTAGAATTTTAAACAAATGATGTGCTTTTAAAGCAAGCAGGTGCCTGGGTTTGTCTTCCCAAGAAGCAGAGCTTGAGATGGGGATTCACATGGAAATTATTGAAAATGGAAGTGCTCTAGGAGAAACATTTGAAACAGTGAGAGAATGCTGGGCAGACAGAAGATGAGCTGGGAAGACATGGGATGGAAAGTCTAGCCTCGGTTTATTCCCCTTGCAGAGCTCCAGAGCAGGAATCCACTACAACATCCCCAGACCTGAGGAAAGAGTGCTCACACACTATACCTTCTCACCCTGTTTTCTCCCCACCCTCTGAAGGAGTAAGATTTGGGAGGAGGCATTCTTGTCCTTCCTGGCATTTCAGCACTAGCTCTCATCAGCCAGTGTGGCAAAGAGGCATGCTTGACTCTGCTGACATTTCCATTCTAGTTCTCATCAACCAAATGCACTTTCCAGAGAAGATGCAGAGATGAGCCGTGAGCAGTGAGCAGCTGATGCTTGCGGATGGCTTCAGGCTGGGGAAGTGAATCTTGGCGGGGTACTGTTTGGGGATGGATTGAATCTCCACAAAGTCCATATGTGGCATCCTTACAAGGTTCGTATCCCCAGTACATCAGCGGTAAGAAGGCGAAATAAGTCATCATGTAGGGCCTACTCCGCTGTGCTTGATGTATTTATAAGGGGAAATCAGGTCACGGGTACACAAAGGGTTGATCCTGTGATGACAAAGGGATGGATGGCCCTCCACACAACAAGGAAGAGTCTTCCAAAGAAATCACACCTGTTCACACCTTGCGCTTGGACTTCTAGCCTCCAGAATGAGGAGGAAATAAATTTCTGTTGTTTCAGCCACCTAGTTTGTGGCCTTTGTTATGGTGGCCAAAGCAAACCAAGAAAGATCTGAACAGAATCTGCTGCAGTCCCCAAAGCTAAGTGAACAAACAAAACATATCGTAAATAAGAGAATGGGACGGGGAGCGAAGGAATAAAGGGCTGTGAACATAGCAACTCACTTAATTGTGGGAGAGGACAGATTTTATCACTGATGTGGTCCTTTGGAAAAGAGATGTGTTCCTCTGTCCCTCTTTCCCAGTGAGGCAGAGGGAATCTTTGTAGGACACAAATACACTGAGAGTACAAGTAGCCAAGAGTCCTTCAAGTTCCCAGTGTTCTTATGCACTGCCGGAGGAGAGGAAAAGCTGTGAAATGTGTGCTGATCGGTACCCAAAAAGCTCTGCACATTTTAAATGTATCCTCATCTATTAGGTCCCTTATTAATTGCAATGAAGAGAGAAAGTTTCATAGACTGGAAGACAGTGTGCTAGTCAGAGGCTTAACTCCTGAGCATTTAAATTTTTCCTCTGCTTGTCTTGCTATTTTAGTATTAGTGAAAGTAAAGTACTACTCCCACCAACACGCAGTTCTGGAGCGTGCTCTTCGTTTTCCTTCTTTTTGTGTTTCTACTACCCATAGTGCTCGGGGTTTGTTGAGTGCAATTCCTATCCTAATTCATCAGAGCCATTCCAGGGTCTCAGCAGCCGTAGCAACCAAGAGTCTTTCTCTCTCCACTTATCCATTATGCACTTTGGAGGTCCAACAAGACAAAAGGCACAAAAGCATAGAGGAGAAGCCTGACACAGTTTCAAACATAGTTCATTACACAGGGACAGGATGAGAAAACATGGTTTGGCTGCCCCTCTTAGGGAAAAGTCACAGCCCTGGAGCTTAGGCCACAAGTTTAGTAGAAATCATGGACATAACGTTACTGTTTTAAGAGTTAATACAGACTTCAGCTTCATTGCCATTGCTAAAGAACTTTTCTAGCAAAAGAAGTTATGGTTTCAGGGTTTTCTGCCCTCCTCAGGCCGCATCTGGCTTATTGTATTATCAGGGTGGGGGAGAATATCCCAAAGAGAAAGCCTAGGAGGGAAGACATCTGGAATCTAACTCAAGTGATTGTTAGCTCCAGAGCTGGAGAGTTTTGCCTGGGGTTGGAGGAGGAGATGAGGAAAAGACAAACTCCTTTCACATAATGAAAGGAGTCATGATGGGAAAAAAATCAAGACGCTTTGTTTCATTTTATCTGAGAAATTGTACAATACCTCATCACTCAGATTGGGGAAGAATGAGCAGCATCTCAGAGAAGCTGAGCGGGGCTTATTAGGAGGAGCTGTGTAACACTTAAAACGCCTAGCAGTCAGCAGGCTAACGCAAAGGTACTGAGCTTCCTGTTCCAGAAGGTGATCAAACAGGAGTTGAGGGATGGGATCACAGCACAGTAAGGAGGCGAGGCAGATTCTTCCTCCAATTGGGAAGAGGCTGGATTCAGAATCTACAAAGAAACTTCCAGCAATGACTTCCTAAGATTTTAATGCTGCCAAGATGAAGGGGAGGTTTTCTTTTGGTGATTTAGACTTAGTGTAAATTGCATATTAAAAGCAGTCTTGGAGCAGTACAGAGAAAATTACTCTTTGATCTACCGATTATTGTTTAGTATTTGTTGTTTTCCTTATTCGTGGATGATGTTTTAAAACCTTTGTTCTAAATATATTTTTCTTCTCATTAAGTTGAATGAACCTAATATTACCCTAAAAACTACCAATTGTTAAATTAAACTTTATGCTTTCAATCTTATTACCTGATATATTTATTTTCTGTTGGATGAGTGACAACGGAATTTATTGCCATGCCTAAAATGGATCAGTACAGTTGGAACAACCAGGTTTAGTGACAAACCTTACTGAATTTCTTAATCAAATCATCAAATATTTATTTATCTCCTACTATGTGCAGGAAATTGTAGGGATCCAAAACTACTGATGATACAGTTGGGAAATTGTATAACAGAGGAATATGCAACAAAAAAAAAGTATCAATACTACATGGAATGAGAAAAAATTTGCCATAGGACAATAGACCATTAATCAAAACATGTTATAGTAGATCCAGAAATTTTAACAGATTATAAACCTCTCTTTGATAGCGTGAAAAGACTAGATTTTTAAAAGAAGTGAGGTTGCGGATGAGTTTTGAAAAATAGATGACAATTCACTGGACAGAAGAAATGGCATTCCAGGTATAATAGTGTTGAAAAAAAAGAACACTGGCAAAAAACTTTAAGGCATGTTGTAGAAAATGTAATAGAATTATTTGGTTGAAGACAGAGGTCTGTGGGCAGCATTATAAAGTGTTGGTTAAGAACATAAGCTTTAAGTTAAGCTCTGGGTATAAATTCTATTTCCATGATGATTAACCTTGCATGAGCTGTTCAAATTTACATGAATTTCAGTTTTCCTATGTGAAAAATGGACACGATAGCATCTATCACCTGGTTGGTCCAAGGAGTCAATCAGGTTAGGTAGATAAAGTACTAAACTCCGTATTTGGCAAAATGAAGAAGACTCAGAAACTTCCCTGTAAATATTAATGTTGATACCAATGTTATGTAAGAATGCAGAGTATTAAATGTAGGTTATAGAGGGATCTTGCCAAGAAGAGAGATACATTAAGGTCTGCATTCATTTGATTGGTGGAATGGGCCCCGAAAAGAGAGTTAAAATGAATCAAAAGCTGAGAAAAACAGGAGGATATCGGCAGTGTACAAATTCGCTGTGACAGGCTCTGTGGACTCTGAACCAACGAAAGAAAATAATGAAAAGTGTATACACTTGCTAGCATAGGGAAAGAGAAAGACCACTAAATTAAAGCTGATTATGCAGTGTAAGCCTGGAGGTTGAGAATGGTGGATTTTGCAGTAGAAATAGTAAAGTTAGGATGAGAGTGAGATTGCAGATTTCAGTTCTGTCTCTCATATTAAAGGTGACATCAAAATATAAGCACAGCATGACTTTTGGAAAACTGTCCTTTTTTGTCCACTCTTGCCTTAGAATTCAGTGAAACTAGAAAACTAATGTGCTGTAGATTAAAAATTAAACTACCTTGGTGACAGCTGCATAAAAATGCATGTTTGTTTCATGAATAAAAGAAATTCACAAAAGTGTCTGGGATATAACTGGTATAGGTCACATTGAAAATAGAGTGGTCGGGATTGTCCAGTTTAAGGATTAGAGGTGGTGGAAAGTTTTCTCCCACTAGAAGTTTAAAAGGGGGGGCGGCATTTCAAAGAAAGTCTCCAGTGTGTATGCTTTTAATTATAATATTATGAACAAATGTTTTATAAATAAAAACAGAGGTTTTTGAAAATGTCCCAAATACTAATGATGTATATAGTGCATGGTAAATTTGGAATTTTTAAAAAATAGAGAATGATTTAAAAGAGACATCAATATCTAAAACCAAGTTATTTAGCGCAAATAATTTCTTTAAAAACTTACTCATGGCACAAAGTAGTTAATACTCAAAGTGCTTGTTCATAGATAGTATTATACTGTGAGTTATTGAGGTTAAAAAATACACATTTCTGCAATGGATCAAAGTTTAACAGTTAGAAATGAAAAAAAAAAACATATTTCACCTTTGAAAGTGTTCCATGCAGGAGAGATTATATTCTAATATTTTAAAATTTTATACTGATTTGATTGTAACTTATGAAGGCAAAGCAGAAAGGAAAACATTTTAAAATAGTACTTCCCAGCTTCTTCCTAAAGCAAGCAGATGAACCAACCGTGAAGTGTTGTTTTAAGATTTTATTATCAATATATTAAAATGTATATATAGGCAAAATTGAAAAGTTACAGCTACTTCAACAATTAATTCTTTTTAATACTTACACTTTGTTTTTTTAATGGCAAATAAGAAATGATGAATACATTAAAAGTAAAACTACCAGAGAGACAGTCATTTATATTACCTGAATAGTAAAACTCTACTACTGGGTTTCAATTAGCCTCTAATCTGCAGCTGGAATCATTCTCCTTCTCTTGCTTTTGCTTCTTTGACTACACTTACACAAAGCCAACGGTCCTGGTGACACCCCTGAGGACTCTACTGTCACCCTAATGCTTCATAAGGCTTCCAAAGATTGGCAGGAAAGAAAACAGGAAACAAAATAAGCGAAACACTTTTCCAAAATGAAACCACTTCTCCTTTGCCGATGTTTTCAGAGAAACGGGATGACTTTTCATGTACATTTTCCATCAAGGTAATAGAGTTTAGAGCATTTTTTTAATCAAAGCCAATCAAAGCAAGCACATAAATTAAATTCAAAAGCAGGATTGTGCAGTTTCACAAAATAATGACTTTGGGTCACATATGTCTTCAAAGTGATAGAGTACAACAGAATTTCATCATCTTTGAAGGCACAAACTATGACACCATGGTGGGCTCAAGGAATGATTCAAATCCAGTGAATCAATTTTGCAATTCTCAAGTCTCAAGTCTCAGTATAAATTGGAGCACAGATTTTTTTTCTTCTAGGCATCCCCTTTTCCCAGCAAACTCTACCTGAGATTGAAAAATCATAGCAAAATCAAAGTTCATTCAGGATTTTACTGTTTTATTAAGAAATGTGTGTAGTACCTAATGTTCATATTCTTTTGTGGATCTGTAAGTGTACATAATGCATTTTAATTCCTTTTCATCACTTTTCCTTCCACCCACTCCATCTCTTGATCCCCTTTCCATTTTGAAAGATATCTATCTCCCTGCTTCCTATTATGGATTCTTTTATTTTGTTCAGGATTTTATGTATCCATAAAATAATGTATCAGACTCCTTTTCAAGAGTTCCAGTATTAACACACTGAAGATGTCGTACACCTGGAAAAGAACGTGGTTGGCAGGATAAAAATAAAGGTGTGTTTCTTGGGGCACCCAGCCAATTCTTGATGGATCACCTAACTGCTCTGCTGTTGGAGTAGCTCAGGAAGCTGCTGCAGGAAAATCAGTAGTTCTTGCTGGATTAAGGAAGACATAGTGGAGGCTAGAATATCTCTAAGAAGATCAGACGTCTAATTCATTGCTTCAAATAATGAAAACAAAGCTTCCTACTTCATGTCTGACAACACTGGATAGCACATTGGTTTTCTGAAATTCTGACATTGATGCGAAATCACTGCAGATTGATTTTTAAATCATCAAATCTCATTAAAATTATCAGTTTTAGTACAGCTCACAACTTGAAGCTCAGAAAACTCATCATTGCCAATAGCACTATTAATGGTAGAATGGGGACTTCTGGACATGTAGAACATGTGAGAAGATAACGTACCCCCTAAGCAGGTGGTGAAAATAGCCAAGGGATTCACTTTGAAATAAGTAAGCAGATATTTGTTCCATGCACAGAGTCAAGTAGGCATGTCACTAGGAAGGAAACTGATATACCCAGCAATTCATCCCCCCTTGTGACATTTCCTATGTCTACACTACATGATGATAATTTCTGTGCATGTCTTATCTCTGTTTACAAAATATTCTGTAAAAGAAATCTGATATTACAATTGGACAGATATGTACCACTTCCTACGTATGCGTTCTTGTTAATTTCCTAACATTTAATGTGCTTATATTTTTTATTTTACAAAATAGGAGGAACTACTTCACTTGAAGGGTCACCATAAAAATTACACATAACAGAAATCACTACATAGAATCATATATATGTCACAAGATTCCTACCAGACTTATTGCTTTCTGACTGGTAAGAAACCCACAAGCAAACCCTTAAATCACTCGTTAATGGTTTCTTTACCCACATATGTCACCAAACCTCTAAGGTACAGAAGCAGGTCCTCATCAATTCACTGTTAATTGAACACATCTAGTATTAAAGCTGAGGCAAGAAACATTAGATAAAGAAACAGTAGAGAGAAAGGGTAAAAATTCCAAATATTTAAGGTCTATGAAGGCCTTTCATAAACCAGAGCTTCCTTTCTTCCCTGTGATTTAGACCAGTGCTTTCCAGTAGAAGTTTCTACAATGATGTAGAAGATTTGCATCTTTGCTGTCCAACATGGCAGCCATTAACCCCATGCACACACTGGAGCTCGGAGAGATGGACTGTGTGGCTGAAAAGTGGAGATTCTAATGTATTTCACTTTAGAAATTCAAACTTTATCAGCTGTGTGTGACAGAGGCCATTAGACTAGACAGATGTGAAGAGCAAAAGGAAATGATTTAGCCACAGGATAAATACCGTGGGGATCCAGGCAAACTTGGAGAGATCATGTAGTCTCCTTGGTGGGTTTATCAATTTTAAATTGAAGCTGTTGGAGGTGGCTTCCGTCCTTCCTAGTGGCTGATTTATTTCAGTCTCTGCTGCTATATCTAATTCTAAATTGTGGTTCACTCTTATGTAAACCAAGAACTGACTTTGCACTTTGTGGACTGATAGTGCCATGGTGCTCCCTTTGTTGGGATGTTAACATCCATGATTTCTCAGGATAGTGTTCCTGTGAAACTGAACGAGTGCTCTCCTCACTGCTTTCACACTTTCTTAGGAGTATCTCAGAAAGTGGTCTTGCAGTTTTTGTACTTTCTATAATATTCAATATAGAATATATAATATTCTATATATTCCCATACATACTATGTATAACTATATATCCTAGCTATGAACTATATGCTTATGCTATATGACATATTTCTAGACTATTTTTATAACTTGTGGCTAAGTTTGCTCAGTTTCTTACATCCCTCTCATACAAAAGCTGGAGTTAGTTTCCCAGACCAAGCAGACCCTATCTGAGTAGCAACATGTAGCACCATGTTCAAAAGTCCTTCTTTACCCCCTGAGGCAAAGTGAAATGCCACCACTCACACCACAAGGGGCACATTTGCTTAGTACCTATGACACTCCTTCCCAGAAAGTTTTCACAAACCTCTGAATCCTCTGTAACACAACTCCAGAAGAAATGACCAATTGATTATTTTCAATCTATGGCATGAAATATATATACTTTCACCGGCATATTTTAAAATTTTTTCTCCACAATGAATTCCTTGCCTTATACCCTAAGGCTTCAGGCAGCCTCTATCCTTGTTCAGGAGTCTTGGTTCTAGGAAATAATGTTAAGTCTAGCAGCATTTCTTCTAGGAGGCCTTTTGGGTTTGCATGAACACACAGCTTTTGGCAGCCTGCCCTGGCATGGTGGAGCTAGTCCCCTTGTACTTGAACTTACTAGGTGAGAAATCCTAAATATTAACATTCCCACCAAACACAGGTTGAAAGTGTCACTTGCTTTCTGCTGGCTAAGCACTAGATATTTCTTATTGGCTCATAAGAAGTGAGAATTTCTCAACCTGGATGTCACTTTATTCCTTGCACATCTTAGAAGTGAACTTCCAATGCTGTCCATAGTTCAGAATTAAATCTCAAAACTAGAGTTGAACTTTCTGATCATCCAATTTGGAAGTGAAATCTCATCGATGAATTTCTAGTTGGGTAATATCTTTATTAATAACTTTTTAATATTTTGATCAGGAAGAGGGGTAATACAAAGACCTACTGCTGCTCATAAACAGACTCCACGGGTTCATTATGCTTCGGTATTCTAAAAGGAAAAAGAGAGAAAAAAACCGGGAGTGTTGGAGGAGCACGCTCAAGAGTTAAAAAGCAGGAAGACAGAAAAATGGAAAGGCTAGGAAGAGCCATGTGGCGCTGCTTTCCTTCCTTTCCTTCTGCAGTTCTTAAAGATTTCTCCCAAATCATGAGCCCATGGACATAGCCGCTCATTTTTATTGTGATTTTACCTTCTCCCCTTGTTCACTGTGCTTATTGCACCATTAGCACATTTCTGAAAGCCGGGTCCTCAAGCTTCCTCTTGGTTCCTGGAATTGACACTGTCGGACCTCAGCCCTATTTCTGTCTGTGGTTTTGATTCCAGCTCAGCTTCTGACTACAGAGGCGTCCCCTCTCCTTGGCTAATACCTTTTTCTCCTTGTGGTGATGTTTCCAGTCCATCTTGAGGAGTCATAAAGTGCTATTAAAACAGTCATCCCTCTTAGTCTGTCCTTGGTAGTCATCACACAGTATTGCTATTGTCCAGAGGTTGGAGTCTGAGGCTGAGGCCGAATCGGAAAGTTGGTTTTAGTATCCCAGCAGGGCCAGGGAAAACAAATCCCTGCTCGACAACGTGGCTCAGTGTCAAGCAGCTGGAGAAGCAGCCCGTGAACGGGTTCCAGAGGCAGATTATTTGGGTGAGTATGCATGGCTACTAGACATGAGTTCCATTTGATTAATATGTTCTTTTCCATCCAATTGAATGCATCGCCACAGTGTCAGATAAATAATACATTGCCACATTTGGCCCAACAAGAAAAATACTGGGTATCAATAAGCAAGTGTAAGACCACATGAAAGCCCGACTGTGTTTGAGAAAAACAGGGAATAAATCCTCAGGTATCTTGAAATTCAGATATTTTTCTTGTCAAAATGTTCCAGGAGCCAAATTTGTGGAGTCCCTGCTGTTGTGACAACACTCTGGTCTCTGAAGCTCATCCAACCTAGCCACCGTCCCAAATTAAACCTTAGGTATTTGGGGAGGCAGCCACAGAGGCGCGGCCGTGGCCCCTTACCCAATTCAGAGTGCATTCAGTCAGCTTTTATTGAATGCCTCCTGGCGGCCAGGCACAAAAGTGGTGTCTGGGGGTGGGGAAAGGGATAACAGGAATGGAGAAAAAAAAATAATGAACACAGCACCGCCTCTGGCTGTCAATCTCGGGGGACTCAATCACAGAGCAACACACTCCAGTGGGATAGTAGAAATACAGGCATGCTGCTATGGAGGTGGGACGTAGGAGTGGGTTGGTCTACTGGAAGGCCTGAATCATTGAGGATATCTTTATGAAGTAATGACATCTGGGCTCTGACTTAAAAAATGCTGTTCTAATGCAGTGATATCTTCAGCACATATGAAATATATAGTAAAAGCTAGAATAAACTCCCCCCAAAATCCTTTCAGTGTGTAGCATGAATTAGCATCTATGGCATTTTATAACTGAGCTACAGCAACAATAAAAAAACTAAGACATGAATAATAGACACTGTCGTAAGCATATTACATATGATGGGTGATTCAATTCCTATGATATTCTAGTGCTGTAGGCACTCTCCTTTTCTTATATATGAAAGTGGAAATAAACCACAGACAAGTTAAAAATTACCCAGGTTCACACTGCAGAGTCAAATTCGGTGCTAGAAGAATTTAGACCTCTTCTTTCACTTTTCACAAGGCCTTTCTTTCGAGCTATGTACAATTATTGAGTGGTGGGGGATTGAAGGGGTTAGGAGTCTGAGGCTTAAAAAGGTTTACTCTTCTTTCAGAAAGATCTTTCAGATAGAGTACAAAGCATAGCCTATGGGCATGGAAACACATGCATAGTGTATTTAGAGAAGGCAACTGGAAATAGTGTACATAACAAAGGGGTTGAAATTCGTTTTCTAGAAAGGTGGAGCTGCCTGGAAGAATAATATTATATGGGAGGCTGCTTGATGGCTAAGTAAATGGTCTCAGTGAAGGTAATGGCCATGCACATACGTCATGGTTTAGATCTAGGTGTGCCGCAATGCTTCATACTGTCCTAGGCCGGGCTTTCGGGAGGTAATGGGTCATGGGGGTGTGATGCTCATCGGTGGATGAGTCCTCTGATGAGTTTATAGCCAAATGTGTTGTGGGGAAGTAAAGCCT
>NW_004955417.1:22349333-22357318 GCF_000276665.1 Chinchilla lanigera
TCTCTCTCTCTCTCTCTCTCTCTCTCTCTCTCTCTCTGTCTCTGCTTCTTGCCTGCTGTGCCATGAGTTCTTTCTTCTCTATGATGCCTCTCTTCCCTGCTGCTGTACCTGGGATCCAGTGGACTATGAACTGAAACCTTCATAAATCATGAGCCAAAAAAAAAAAAAAAACCACTTTCCTCATAGTTATGGATGTCAGCTACTGTGTATCAGCAATGAAGAAAGTAACTAAGACATAGGTCCAGATGCCATCTTTCTAGTGAGAGAAACAAAAGGCGAACTCTCAGGTTTTTCACTGTGACCGTTATGTGGGGATATTTGAATGATGCCCATCAAGATAGGAAATGAAGAACTGGTAGGTCCCATGGACAAAAATAATTGACCTGGGGATGCACTGAGCATGAGATGCATACAGTGAGGAAATTTCTACTAGGAAATGAAACATATAAGTCTAGAATGATTCACTACCCTATTTTTTCCCACATGAAAACAATGGATTACCTCATAGATGGAGACATTCTTTGGTGAAATATCAGAGCTACCATCTCTTTATTGGACTTAGAGACAGTTGCTGTTCTAATAGTCGTGTATTAATCCTCACGATGATCTCAAGATGGTCTCTATTAGCCCAATTGTACAGAGGAGAAGGCTACGGTACACAAAGGAGAAGCCATTTTTCCAATGGATCACAACCAAAGGTCTGCTAGAAAGAGATTGTCTTCTCCTTAATTGGCATTTACCATTTCCATGGTTTCATATTATTGGGCTGAAATTTCCTGAAATGTCTTCTCACCTCTTTTGGGAAGGAGGGAGAGCTGGGATGAGGCTGAGGATGCAGGTACAGAAGAAAGCCTGTTGCATGGGGTAACCTCTGCACCTCTGGATGCTGTAAAATCTAGCACATTTGTTCTCAGCTTGAAGGTTCTGCCAGACATCTAATTTCCCTACCCTTCATATTCCTTCTACCTAGCAGAGGGTGGCAATGGCATTTCCTTCTGGAGGTGGTTGAAAGGATTTTGTGAGTTCATACATCTCAAGTACTTGCTCCTGGAACAAGTTCATGTTTCAGAAATGCTTCCTAATATAATGACAGTCAAGATGAGACAGTGAGGCTGCTGGCAATGATGGTTATTTTATTTCTGCATTTATTTTCCTTATTTGATTGAAGAAGAAACACCAGATCAAGCCGACCTCATAGAGGGAGGAAGACAGGGAGAGAGGAAGGGATGGAGGGAGGGAGAGACAGAGAGGAGGGAGAGACAGAGAGAGAGAGAGAATATTACAGATTGTCAGGATTTAGAATTTAGAGACCCCTGGATTATACATTTGGGGCAAGATGTGGCACTGTGGAGGCAAATAGGGACGAGAAGAAGGACACTTAGCAGGGTCCAGGAAGTTGGAAAAGCCCTGTCCCTCTGTTAGGTTCCAATAGCATTAAAAGGCGTAAAGATGGTCAGTTCTTATGGCAGAGTTAAAGGACACAGAAACCCCACAGTCAGACTCTTGGGTGGGCCTGCCTAGGAGCAGCAGGACGCTGGGCCAGGTCCTTGAACGGGGCAGGTTCTCGAGGAGCACTGTGAGGCAGGACAGCCTTTGTCTGGAGGAGGGGCTTGGAACACAAAGGAGCAACTTGGCCCATGTGGTTCTCTAACAGTCTCCCATCAACACGTCTGCACTCGATGAGACCAATATAATAAATGAGGATGGATGCGTTTCGCTCCTGTCAACAGCCATACGAGGGGAAAGATAAGAGAAGCTTTTGAAATTGTAGAGATCTTTTGGCTCTAACTATTCCAGAGGCAATTAGTTCCATATGGGAAGCAAATCCATGTGGATAGATTTAACTATCAGTTCTGTAGCTGCTTATCAAGAGGCAGTATATTTTGTAACACACACAAAAGCCAGATCCCGTGGCAGTGACACCTGCTTTCACCCACGCTGGACAGCCATGAATTAGTCCCAGGCCTCTGTTATTCTCTGTGCCAACTCGTTTTAAGGAAATTAACTAATTATACCTGGAACCAGTATTAAGAATGATAAATTGCTTTTTCAAAATGGTGATGCTACTTTGTAGATACTCAGAAATGCTTAAAACAACATCATAAAGATTCAGTATTTCTTCTTATGCCGTGGCGAAAACTCAGTCACCTTGAGAAAATCTTTCAAATTTTTCTATTCTTGAATGGAGCACACAGTAGGTAATTATGAAAAAAGAAATTATTCAACAGTGGGTAATTCGTTCTTCCCTTTTCTCACAAGCTTCCCTGAGAAGTGTGCCGTTTTTATACGTTCCTCCGATTGAGAATGTTTAAAAGCAAATGGGGATGGGAATCTAAGGTGAAATAAGCAAGAAGAATGAGAAGAATAAAGGAAAGAAAATGAAGCCACAGGGGAAAGCAGAAGAGAACAAAAGGAACAGAGAAAAAAGTCCCAGCATCTCCCCTGTTCTCTGTTCCCCTTTAGTAAGTGCACCTCGAAGATCACCATCTGGAGAACAGCGCATGCGTGATGGTAGCAGAAGCTGGCCCGGACAGGTGACACAATCCCAAAGCCAAGGGGCCTCAAAACCCTTGGTGTTCACGAGAATATCCACGGGATAAACCTGTGGCCTTCAGATTTGGCAAAAACTTCAACCCATTATTCAAACGTAGCGCACGAAGCAAAGCACAGCGCATTTTGTCAGGCAGTTTTCCCTTAATTTCCAAACCCATGTGTATTTCCAAGGGAATGTGATCCATATGTTTCTAATTCATTTACATTTAAATCATCATAATGCTGTTTTGCTGAGCTATTTGATGTCCAAGGAGCCTATGAGGCCTTTTACAAGCCCTTTTAAAGGCCTTCTCCTTTGAACCTGCGAGTCATGGTTTTCCTGT
This sequence comes from Chinchilla lanigera, assembly GCF_000276665.1. Lineage (NCBI taxonomy): Eukaryota > Metazoa > Chordata > Mammalia > Rodentia > Chinchillidae > Chinchilla > Chinchilla lanigera. The sequence goes on from NW_004955417.1 coordinate 22,352,210, forward strand.
ACAGAATGTGAATTAAAATAAAGGTTATAGTTTCTCTTCAAACTAAATTCCTCCGTATTTAAGTGGCTAATAATAATGACAGCCATTAAAATAATGTGATCTCAGAGGCAACCTTACATATAAATTTGGAAAAATATATCGGTTGGGGAAAAATATGTTAGCTTTTCCAATGCAGCAACTTGAATAGTAAGGATTGGATCCTACTCCTTTGCAGATTAAGTTTAGAATATTATTTGCTTTATCAGGACCCTGATTTTTCTAGAGCCCAACCTAATTTCTTTCAAACATTGAATGTATTCATGAATACTAATTGTAGATATTTTCTAACATTTTAAAAGAAAATTTCAAATGCTTTTGTACCAGAATTGCCTGGGTCCCCATAACTTTGTGATCTCATGGAGTTTACTCCTTAAAAGCTAGCAATGTATTATCTACTCTTTACTGAATTTTGTTAATATGGGTAGAGCACTGTATAAGGACACATTGTATGCATTATTTGATTTAATAGTTGCAAAAATTCTGCAAGTGTTTCATGATTATTACTCACTGGACAGGTGCAAAAACTATGGCATGAAAGTTTAGACAAGATATACCTGATTTAGCAAAACTTGTTCAAATTTACACAGCTGTGAAGGAGAAGTACAGGCATCTAGAGCAATTAAAACCCAAAGAAGAGGCTGTAAAACTACTGTAATACATTGGTTCATGAATGCTTCTGTGTGGGAACAATTCAGTTTTCAAACATTAGCATTCAGGAAAATTATGCCTTAGTTCCTGAACCCCACATCCAGTGATGAACACAATCCCAGCCATCTTCCCCAGAATCACGGAAAGATTTAAGTTTGTGATCAGAAGTACCACTGTATAAGTACTTTTTGTCTATCGAGGTCCTGCAAGTAGAATCAAAAAAGCAAAACATCATTCTTTTACTCCAAGTCCATCGTGTGGAAAGTCCACCTCAGTGCTGTAGGATTTTGTGCTGTAATTAGAGACTGGATGTTCTATGTTAGGGTGTGACAATAGTATTGGAAGATGGGCTTCAGAAATATACATACGTCATTGAAACTAAGCCTTACTCATACTCTTTAGTATTTAGCAGATAGTCCCTTCCTACTACTACTACTGTTCCTCCTCCCCTTCAATATTTGGAATTTGTACTGAAGCCACAGTTTAGACTGTTTCTTCATTGGAAGATGACCTTCACAGTTGGGCAGAGGACAGATTGGGGACACTTGAGTCAGGGGAGCCAGGTAGGAAGCTGTGCCAATCACACACTATGGGGCAAGGGTGGTGAGCTGGGATGAATTAACTATTGAGAACGTTCGGTTTTCCATTCTCATAACCATTTTTGCAGTACTTAGCTTTTTCAACGAGAAAAGCAAAGCTAATTCCACCGTATTTGCTGAAAACTCAAATTTCTTTCCATTTCTCAATGTAATGTCTGTGCACCCACAGACGTACACATGCTGTCATCTATAATAAACACAAACTAAAGGATCCTGTAAGCAGAAATGCTTCTCTCTGGATAACCATTTCAACACCAGAATGATTTCATACTGGGCTTTGTCTCTTTCTATTGATACTAAGAAATGGATCTAATATAATGACTTCTCAAGAGAAAAGTAAGGAGAAATAGACCTCCCAAGCAGAAAAAGGTCAAAATTATTTATATAAAATGAAGTCATTTTCCTCATTCTTTTCAGCCAACTATCCCTATCAGTGTAGTGTTACATACAAGGAGAACAGTCATCCATGTGACAATTGAGATGTTCTGAAACATCTGCCCATCCAGTCCTCCCTCATTCGCTGCTTTGAATTATCTTTAAAAGCCTTAGCTGACTAATTCCAAAAGGCATGTAGGCCTCTTGTAACTTGGAACGTTGGCTTAAAGGAGAGAAGAAGAAGAATCTTTGAAGTCCTCATGAATGCCTCACCCTGTCCTGGCACTGTGACAAGGAGACCATTGCATTAACAAGATACCACCCAATAACTTGGACACCTTCTTTACTCCTCCTTTTCCCAGCATTCCAAAGCCATTGCATTTATGGCAATATTTGGCTCTTTGCACTCTCCAGCCTCACCCCTACTGAAATCCATTCACAAGGACCCTGCAGTTAACTTCCAAAGGGCCACTCCCTCCTGCTTCCTGCTACGGCTCATTTCTATGCAGCATCTGGAGGAGTCACTTCAGAAAACAGATGACATGACAGCACCACTTGCAACATGAAGTGCTTTCCTGGCCCATCATCACTGCCCATCATGCTTAGACTATGAGCAAATCTTTGTGATCTCCAGCGCAGCCCCCAACCTCTCCTCACTGACTTCTGTCTCAATCAATAAGATCCAGCTGCTGTGGCCACCCTACCCTGGTTACTCCTTAGGCTGCAGCCCCATCTCAAAGGTCATCTTTTCTGAGATACATTCTGTCACTGCTCCAGATAAAGTTCTGACTCTGCTGAGCCATATATAGGAGTGAAATCAGTTAGCTGTCATCAGTAGATTCTGTTCAGCATGTACATATGCACAGAAAGAGAAAAGAAAGAGAGAAGAGAGAGAGAGAAAGGGAAAGAAAGGAAGAGAGAGAAAGAAAAAAAGGTGAAGAAAGAAAGAGAGAGAAAGAGAAAGAAAGAAAGAAAGAGAGAAAGAAAGAAAGAAATTCAAAACAGAATTTAATGATACTTTTACTTAAGTGAACTGACAGCCCATTACTGCATTTGGAATATAAACACATACTTTGTGAGCCAGAATCAAGTAAGTGTCTGAAGTTGTGACCACTTAGAAGTACCAGCCCCATCAAATGACCTTTTCTAGTTCTTTCATTTCCCTTAAAATCTGAAATTTGTTGTTTACTGAAAGTCTAAGCACCTTAAAAAATCAAGATGCTGTTTCTCATATATGTCTCCTTATTATCACCCGCACCCAGAAAAATGCCTGACATATAATTTAAATGAAATTCCATTCAAAAATTTTCTGAATTCATCAAAGATATTTTGAACTTTCGTTCAAAGATGAGATCATTAATTTTAGGTGTCAACTTGACTGCGCCATGGTAGACAAATATTTGGTCAAATTCTAAACGTCACTGTGAAAGTACTTTTTAAAGATGAGACTAATATTAAATCAGTGCACTCTGAGTAAAGCAATAACTTTTTATAAATCTGGTGGGCCTCTGCTAATCAGATGAAGGCCTTAGGACGAAAGGACCGAGATCCCCTGAGAAGAAAGAAATTCTACCTCCAGACTGCATTTAAACTCCAGAATACAACATTCAGTCTTCCCTAGGTCTTCGCCTACCAGCCTCTTCTGCAGATTTCACACTCGAAGCACTTGAATCAGTTCCTTAAAACCAGCCAACCTCTCACACTTTCACAGAGTCCTTTTCATACACACACATATGCATGCATGTATTTGTACACGTTACACTTATCTGTGGTTCTCTGGATGACTTTGACTAAATAAGATGTGTTGCACACCACACCCCAGCTCAGCCACTCACACAAATCTTCCGACATTTTTCTCTTTACCCAGCATCCATCAGTCAGGTTAGGAGCTAAATCTACCCTAGCTCTTCTCCATAAACCGAGAGTCTCAATTTCACTCTTCTTGTCCATTTCTCCTTTGCTACATGATCTCCTGGAGAGAAGCAATGTCTGGGATGTCCTCTCTTATCCCTTAGGCTTTGCAGTCAGGCTTGGAGAGGCTAGAAGCTCTGGGGCCCTTTGTCCTAACACAGTCACCTCTAAGGTTTGCCAGCCTCTCTCCCGCAAAACTGCTGGTGGAGAAAATGTTCCACAGTGCTTCACCTGCTGTACATATTTGGACCAGAGGTAAAATCAGAAGACTATAGCAACAAAAAATATTATCGGCAGCATTGCTAAGTACTAAGGTGGTCATGGTGATTTTTTTTTCCATCTTAGTGCCCTTTTATTAGTGTCAAAGAGGCTACACTGAGAATTTTAATTTAGAAGCAGTTATATAAATTTTGATGTTTTTCAAAATAGAATGTGAGATATAAATGCAATGGCTTCTTTGAAAATCCCCTCCTCTGTGAGCTACTTTGTATCCTAATGCCTTTCAAGTGGCACTAGACCAAATCACACCTGCACAGCCTGGATGCATGATTATGTCTTCACCAATAGGACACTGAGGCTCCTTCCCCAGGGATGGTGTCTCACACCATCATGTGGAAAGAGTGCTTTACAATCCAACAGACCTTGGCTAGAAATGTATCTCTGCTGCTCTCAGCCATATATGCCCAGGCATGGGACTCGAGCTCCCTGGCACTCAATTGCCTCAAGCGAGAATCATGAGACATTTATGGGAAACACCTGGCAGGGCTTGGCTCATAGTAGATGGTCAATAAACGCTAGTGTTTATTCTTGGAGCTACATGTTAATTTCCATAGCACCTAACAACACACCAGACACACAATAAAGTAATTATGTATGAAGCAGAACGAAGTCAAATTAAACTGGTGTGTGAGGGGGAGGGGCTCTGCCTTATATTTAGTTTTGTAGCTTTAAGCCATACTTATACAGCCTTCTGAATCTCTGTGTTCATGTTTTATTCTCAGAAAAATCAGTCCTACACATGAGAACTTTTGTGTTAGTTTCTTTAAAATGATATAAGGATCAGCTTTAGTAAGCATACTATTTGATTCTTCACATTTGATTCACGTGTTGCTTTCACTGAAAATTCACATTATAGCCTAAGATCTTAGATTTCAAAGTTTCATATAGATTTATTTACTTCTACATAGGAACAAATCATGGATTATTTGCACGTATCATTTTTCTTAACTCATTATAGCTAGGTTTGGTAAGGTCAGTCACTTTAAATCGAAGAATACAAATAGAACAAGTACCTTCTTTACAAATAAAAATGATTATTTTTAAAAATATATTACTGAAAATATTCCAATTCACAAATGAAAAGATAGTTAGGCAAAACTAAAATTTTAAGCTCTGCCTTGAATTAAAAAAAATATACATTCTTATTAATTCAGTTGCCCATTTCACTGAAAAGGAAATCCACAGACTAAAAGTCAAAGGTTGGAAAACAATCCTTCATGCAACAGGAACCCAGAAAAAAGCACAAGTAGCTATTCTG
>NW_004955417.1:22357418-22386043 GCF_000276665.1 Chinchilla lanigera
AATTCAGTTGCCATCTTTCTTATCAGAAATGAATCAAATTTTGGCAAAGGTTTGAGCTTGTTGTAGAAGAAATGTTCAGTGAATATTGTCTAAATTTTATGTTCCTATTTTTGTTTGATGTTATATAACTATATATGACCTGAGTTTTGAAAATTCAAGGTTTTAATATTCAAATTTCTTATCACTGAAAGGTATGCAAGAAAGGGAGAAGGAGAAGGATAGAAGAAGGAGAAAGAATGAAAGAAGGAACAAGTGAAAGAAATAGCAAGGAATCACATAAATATTTCTGAAATTTCATACAGTAATTCCATTTGACTCCGCAGTTACACAAATGTATAATAGAATTATAAAAATATATAAAACATCTGCTTATGTCACCACAGAGCTACATAATGCATTTTGTAAGATTTCCCAAAACCATTTCAAGATCTAAGGCTAAAGTGTTAAAATTAAAAGTATACTTTATATGACCTTTACTAGATGTTCGAGTGCAAGAGATTTGAAAAATGAGTCTGGCAGTTTATGGACATTACATATGTAAGAGGCCTGTTATTTATGCTTGCTTTAAATACTTGACGAAGCATCCATATGTCAACCCAGTCCTACGGAAGGTCAGAGTAAACAAAGTGTTTCTGAAGTTAAGTGCTCAAATACATGAGGTTATTGATTCTTTGCGAGTCAGGAGTACCATTTATTTAGCAAATGACATCTGGAGTCCTTGGACACGTCACTAGATATGAATTGGTATAAATGGGTAAAAAAAAACAACCTACAACTAGATTCCAAATTACAAAACAACTCAAAATTTCTTTTGGATATTAATTCCTTTCAAGGTAGCCAGCTCCCCTTGTATGAGTGAAATAAGAATACGATGTTAGCAACAGCAAACGGATTTATTTTTCCAACGCTATGCAGAGGCGTAAGACAACATACATTTTGGAGGATGATTAGGGATGTCTGTTAATCCTGTAACAGCATAACTGGCTGAACGCATTGGTTCAATCAGACTTTACGATGTCTAGGTTGTTTAACATCTGCTTTTTTTGTTTTGTTTTGTTTTGTTTCCGGTACCAGGAATCAAACTCACAACCTCGCGCTTGCCAGGCAGGCGCTGTGCCGCTGAGCTAAATCCCCAGCCCCAACATCTGCTTTTGAATGCTCCCATCTAGAGTAAAAACAACAACAATGGCAGCAGTAATTACAATCAGCATTTATATAGCATGCTCTCTCCTGGACATTCTGCTAAACACTTCATGCGCATATTTCCTCGGTAAATTCTCACAAAAGGGCAGTGGCACTTATGTGTGTTCCTAATGTAACGCAGCTATAGCAGAGAACCTAAGGTATGGAGAAAGAGGTGCAAATGCTAGAACAGGCTGGGGTCTAGAGAAGTGTGAGGTTCCCTGCAGTTGATGCTTCTTGTGTTCAACTGCAAGAGTCGGGGCAGCTCAGGGATTAACAGCAAAGGCAGAGATGAAGAGTGGCGAAAGTCAGTGCTGCTTTCTGTCCAATTAAACAGAGACAATATGGTTAATCAAACTGACCTTGCATGCAGTCGTCTTGACTCTGTAAACAACATAGCTATTGATTTTTCAATGGTTAGAATTCTTTAGCACGGACACAACCTATTTGCTCAAAAGAAAATTGAACAAAATATGTCCTTGACTCTCAGGGACTGACAACAACATTAGAAGAGACCTGAGAGAGGCTCAGTCCCATTCAAGGGCTTTGATGAACTCCTGGTATTTTCGGTCCTTCTGAAGTTTCCCACACCTTATGGACATATGAAAGGGCTTACTATTGAGGAGGTTTTTATTACAAAATCATAAATATTTTATTTACCCAAACCAGTAAGGAAGGAAGAAATGAGGGGGAATTTGGGCAGCTTTCAGATGAAATCATTGCCAAAGGCCCATTTGTATTGACTTCGTACGGCACTCACTCAAAAGCACTTTTGTTTTGTTCCAAATATTTCATTCTGTTGGAAGACGGCCATCAGGTATGTGGCACAGATAAAGCCATCTGCCAGCATCCGGGTTTAAATCTGGAAAACAAATATGTCAGTGGGCTTGATATAGGGAACATCTTTCACACTAGTTACCTGCTCTGCTGTTTCTGAAGGTGCTGGAGCAATAGGACCAATACTGATGCTGTGCTTTTTAGGGACAGATCTACTGACTCTCCCTCCTTTGAGTGTCTTGTCTACAGATGAGAAACCCGATTCTTGCTCTTGACTAAACCTCAATGTGCTCCTGGGGAAAGTTTACTGGGATGAAGTGTATAGGCCATTGGGTGAAAGATCTTGTCCAGTGATGGTTCTCATGGATACTTCAAAATCAGACTCCACCATCACCGTGACCAGTGTTCCTCCTTAGCCTGTGTTCTTTCTGACCTGTCTACCACATAAAGTCCAAGCTTGCTTTGCTGAAATGCAAACCCACCATGCTACCAGCACTTACAAGCCTTCCATGATTTCTCACTGCCCACAGCAAAAATAGATTCTAGCTAAACTTATTGACATGTATTGTGAGTATTACCAGATTAGTTTCTATTCAGCAAACTCAGGAGATTTTAACCTCATTATATATAAATTTCTGCCTTTTCTTATCAAATTGAGATAGTCTAGAAATACTGGACCCCCTTTACCACCTAGACAGAGGCAGAGTAGCAACTATCTCCTTTTAGATTTGCATTACACCACCTTGTTTCTCTAGATTCGGGGTTCCAGTTTCCACTTAGTGAGCTGCTTCTTCAATTTTAGGGTAGTAGATAGCTACTACTCTGCGGATGCGTCAAGTGGCCATGCAGGGGTGTGCTGATACACAGACTCTCAAAACAACAAACAGAAGAGGAACGGCTCTGATGGGTTCTGTTTACCAGTGTCCACAGTGGAAAATATTTCTACCTTGGCAACTGGAAGCCACTGAACCCCAGATGGAGAAGAGAGGCTAACAAACGCTCAGCTCTAACACAGACTAAGATATTGCCACAGCAGAAAGCAAACAAAGGAAGAGGCTCACAGTGTATTCCTCCAGCGGATTGTTTACCTGGCTGATGCAGACCTTGCGATATGTCATTCTTTTGAACAGTTCAATGAATTTCAGGCTACTTAAAATGGCCCTCACAGTCTAATCTCTCACAGTCTAATCTCTTCACAAATTTCTCACCGGTTTCCAGTCACTGTCCACCCAACCACAAATGCTCTGATCTCAAAGCATTAAGTGCAGATGGAACTTAGCCCTATAAACACAGAACGAGTGACTGTCTGGGAACACAAACTGAGTGAATGCCTAGAAATGATCAGCTTCAGAGTACTGCTTCCTACCTCAGCTCTCAGACCCGAAGAAGCATAGGTAAGGAAGAAACCTAGGTAACAGCTACATCTTTGCATTGTTATAACTACTATTTTGCCTAGCACAGAGGCTCTCAATGTGTTTGATTTCAGAATCCCTTTACAGATTTAAAATCATTATGAACTCCCAAAGAGATGGTGTTTATGTGGGTTAAATCCACCAGTGTTTGCTTACTGTATTCAAAATAAAAATGGGGAAACTTTTAAACACAGAAATCTACAAGCACACATACCACTAACTCTCGGAGAGATGATTCCTGCCATTCAGTCTCCTGTAGGCTTTGGAAAACTCCCTTACATATTTTTGGGAGAATGAGAGTGAAAAGGAAACATCATTGTTAGGATTATTATGAAAATAGTTTTGACCTTAGACATCTCCTGAGAAAATCTTGAGGACTCCCAAGGGTCCTCGACCATATTTTGAGTGCTGTTGGCCTAGCACATTAGGGGCAAAGAAACACATTTGTTGAATGAATTAATTAGTGAGTCAGCTTATGGCCAATATTTATTACCACTGTTACATTTACACAACTGCCTCTAATGAGCAATGACCAGTGCCTGATTGCCTTTGTACTTTTACTGCCTTATTAATCAATCAGCCTCAATTACTAGCCAATAGAACAGCAAATAGAAAACCCTATGACAATAAGAAAATACTTATGAAAGACAATTGTCTACATTATTTAAAATCTTTGCTTCCTTTTCAGTGTCATTTCAAATTAGTATTTGGCAAGGCAGTCATAAATAAGTAATAATGATGCCTTATATTTCTAAGCACTTTTCTTATGTTATTTAATCTGAGATTCAGAGCAGAGGGGGATGAAATTCTCTGTGCTAACTGTGTGACTATCTTTGGGGCAGGAATTTGAAGCCACACACTTCTTAGATAGCAAATAGTCGTTGCTTTCTTACTTCTGCTTTGAGTACTCTTTAAGGTTTTCCGGCTGGTGTCTATTTCAAGTAGACGAGGGAGTCAAATCAATCATGCCAGCAGAGGACAATCTTAAAATGAAATGTCTATTGGGGAAACAGCTTTTCCATTTATTAATATTAATTTTTAACTTTACCATATGTTCTGGTCCCTTTTCCACCTCTGCAAGTCAGGGCTCCTCGTGTGCATGTGTTTTGCTGAGGAGTTGAAAGAATGATGTTACCTACCCAGTGGTCAGTTTTATGGCCTTCCCATTCCCGGTTCTTTATCCTGATTTCAGTTCATTCCCAGGTATGGCCACATTCTGGTAAATGCCCTAAGCAAGAAACACTGAAGCCAATTTAAACAAAAGAAAGGGAGGGTGTGTTGCTGTGAAAGGCAGTTATGCCAATGGGAAAAACGAAATCAACTGTTTGCCAATGCTCTGTGGCCAGAGGGTTACCGTGGTATCCAAATAGAACTTATAAAATGAGCCTTAAAATGGAACATCCCAGAGTAGAGGAAAGAAACCTTCAGAAAGTCAGATAAACACACGATACTAGAAATGTGTCATAGAATGTAAATTAATATTTTATAAAAGTAAATTGACATTGGCTGTAAATCTACATGTAATTTATTGACAAATGGATTTATACTTGTGTTCAGTAAGCTGTGTATTCAGACCTGTTTGCATTCCACGGATGACTGTGATATTAGAAAAAGAAAACTTTTGAAATTGTCGGGTTAAGGACAATGAAGCCGTCCTTTGCATTTTCATAAATGGCTTCTTTAAGTAATCTGTTGCTTTGGGTAAAAAAGGGGACTACAGGATATTGTGAATTTATTACAGTTAGAAACAACTCGGACACTGGCCCTTCATGACCTCTGCTATTCTCTCCTCCCTCCTCTGAAAGTACCTTTTTGACAAATCACAGAAGTTGGAAAATAGACACTTGAAAAGAAGAAATAAAAAGCAGTAGTGAAACAAAAAATAAATTAAGTGCTTCCACTAACTGAAACAACTACTGGGGATCCTAGGTTTTGTCAGTGTGATTCAATGTCAATGAAACTAAACTGTCTAGTCTGAAAGTGAGCACACACAAATACGGCCAGCCTCTGTTTAGGTATTTCATGTAATTAATGCTATATGCTGTCCATCTGAAAGTTTTCTGCGTTTTACTAACAAAATAATATTGCCAGCCATTTATTTGTGTCTAAACCTGACAGTATTTAATCCTCACACTAAGTCTGCAAAGTAGATGGTTGGGATTTTAAGCCAGGTCTGTCTCCCTCTAAACTTTCATTTTTTTCTCACTGAGCCACAATACTATCTAAGGCATTGTCACCTGGATGTGAATGCACGCCTTTTATTGGCCTCCATATCTTTCTTGTTAGAGTTAATAATACTCAGGTAGAGATGAGGATGGAGGAAGGAGAAAATGATTAAACTACAGCTACTTGTGAAAGATAGAGTCTGATGATAAACAAGCAACTTTAGAAACAGATTTCTGGGACAATAAAGCCAACACTGAATAAGGAGCTCTGACTTTCTCTTGCTCATATCAACATAGCTCTCCTGTTATGCTCAGTATCAAGCATATGAACTATTTTAGGTATTTTAAGGTGTGAACTATTTAAAGATGAAGGGCATATGAGGACAGCATTTGGTGGCTCCAAACATCATGGCTCTTGCTGTTAATGAGCGATAATAAGTATTTCTTTGTTCTCTAATAAAGATGAAAAGAGAAAAAAGGAAGGAAGGAAGGAAGGAAGGAAGGAAGGAAGGAAGGAAGGAAGGAAGGAAGAAAGGAAGGATGGAAAGAAGGAAGAGAAAGAAGAAAAATCAATTCAAAGCATCATAAGAAAAGCTAAGGGGGATGCCAAGATCATGTCAACTATCAGGAGTGAAAATCATCTAAAAAATCACCTACTATGCTCCTAGGGTAAACCTATTATTACTATTAGTATTTATTCAGTGGTCATTTGCTAGTTGGTGCCAAATCTGACAAGAATGCATATTAGTTGATTTGGAAATCAGGTAAAGATGATTCCTAATACACTAAAGTGTTAATTTTTTAAAAGTAGAAATATTTATCTCTATCTTTTTAAAATTTTATTCATTTCAGAATGTGAAGTAATTGTTCTTTGTTATCCATGATAAGAAGCAACCAACTTACCATGGTATCTGTAATGATTCTCATGCAGGCATTCATTCAAAAGTCTCTACAAAGATAACAGTAACACACACACACACACATTTTCAAATATTTCAAGCCATGAAATTCTACATCACAATCAAAGTAGTTTTACTGAGACCCAATGAACAAAACAAACAATAGCATAACTACTCTGGTGAAATTTGTTTAGGCAGGTGCTGGAGACCTTTCCCCAAACCACAGCCATCTCTCCTCTACCATGTTTCTTGAGAGGAAGATGACAGATTCCTTTGTTTTTCTCTAATTTTAATGAGAAAAAAAAATAAAAATTATACAGAATTTTGAAACAGTGGATTCCTTGAAAGTTTATGAAACTTAGTTTTCTCAGTAATCAATGGCATGGCTAAAGGGTTGACTTTTTAAAAAAACTCAAATTGAAAACCCACTATTATGTGAGCTGTTACTACAGAGTGATGAATTTTTTAAACAACAGGAATATCATGATTCATACAATCCCAAGAGTGCTGTCCGGTTCAGAGTACTCCAATTTGGAAACCAGGCACTTATTCCATTAATGATGACATTGCTCAGAATAGTTTCAGAATGTCTGTTTTGGTATTGTCCCTTACATGTTATTCTGGGTTATGTCAATCCTGGAAACATTTGTCTTTTGAAACCAACTTGAATCTTTCGGAGTATTCAGAACCATTCGTAATGAGTATGGTTTATGGTAGTAAATGATTTGTCAGAGTTACACTGCTTGTTTACATAATCCATGAAAAAAAACCTGGCATGTGACTAGAAAGCACGAAGATTTCCTTAAGCAGCTTAAAGCCTTTTTTACAAAAACGAAATCCCCAGAGGAAATCTAGGAGTGATATAAAGACAGAGTTTTATAGAGCAACTATATTGAAGATATCTCTTTTATGAATGTACAATTTCTAGCTGAGTGGTCCCAGTTTGAAATAAACATTTTTTCATAAAGAAATTACTAGTACTACAAATCTTGACAGCTCAGTGTTTCCCATTATAAGCTAAAGAAAAGTCTACTAGCTCCTTATTTATTATGAAAGGTTATGATAAAAATTAATTGGATCGTTTCTGTGTGAAAAATATATAACCTTGAAAATAAGTTATTAAAAAAGACATCATGATTGGGGGGAAACAATTAGTTATAATAGGAAGAGGAACAATTTCAGCAAAACCCCTTCTGGGTTGAATTTTAATTTTTTTTGAGGGAGAGGGGTACTGGGAATCAAACTCAGGACCTTGCACTTGCCAGGCAGAAGCTGTGCCACTGAGCTATATCTCTGGCCCTTAAATTTTTTTAACTTAAGTTTTAATACTATTGAACAAGGGTTCTTTTAAGATGATTATTTTAAGGAAAAATAACAAGAGTTATCAAAAATGATAGAATACAGAGCAGAACAGTCTGCCTGAAGAAGTCTGAGTATATCCTGGGAGAGCAGGAAGAACGGGATTCTAGAGAACCAGACCTGATAGAAAGAAAGGAGGACGAGATCAGATCTAACCCTTATGACTTATCCTTCATAAAAACTTTTCAAATCTTGAACCGTCTCTCTGTAGGTGCCTGTTCTCTGTTGTGGAGAGAAGCACAAGACGAGATAAATCACAACTGCTTTCTCATGTACCGAGGATTTCTGAGAGCAAGGGTCTTGATCAATGGCCACGTCTCTGCCTCAGTGAGACTCCTCGAATATCTTCATGTCCATCGCTGCCCACTGCTCTGTTCTTAAACTCTCATCTGGCAGAAGTATCACACATGGCTGTGAGTTTGTGTAGCTCTTTCATCCCACGATAGCTCAGCCAGTGACTAGCTACAAGTAGTTTGGATAAATTAATGAATGCCAAATTCATAATAGATTCTTTAAAATTAATGTCTTACAGGGAAAAAACCTTCTCCTTTGCTCTTTGAATCACTGAGAAAAGGTAAACTAATTTCTATGCATCTATCATTTAATCATCATAATAACTGCGCAAGGTAGGAGTTTTTACAGATGGTGAATAAAAGAGATAAATAAGCTTTTCCAGATTCTCAGAGCTGGTGGCACTGAGATTGAGAGGTAAATACTTTGCCCATTTTATAAAAACTTTTTGCTGAATCTGTTTCTGTTTCAGGCAAAAATTACTTATACACACACACACACACACACACACACACACACATACACTGGCTGCAGATAGGAACAAATCATGAAATTGTATAAACTATGGATCTTTCACTACAAGACACTTTTTAAATTCTCCAATTTTACATATAAATCCACCATGAAATGGGTATCTCTATTTTAACTCACAGTTTACACTTTGGAATTTGTTTAATACACAAAAAAGTGCCCATCAGAATATTTTCCATAACTACATTATTCCTGAATATGTTACTTCCATTATGATTTGAGTGTTTATCTCCTCCAGAATTTGCAATGAAATCCAACAGCACAGGAGTATTAAGGATTCGAGCAGTATTAAGGATTCGAGCCATCAAGAGGTGATAAGATCAAAAGTATTCCACCCTTGTGGAAAAAAAACCAGTGCCTTTTAAAGAGTGAGCTTGGAGACCTCTTGTTTTTTCTTGTCTTTTCACCTTCTTCATGAGCTGATGCAGAAGAAGGTCTTGCCTGGGGCCACTCCCTCCATCTTGGACTTCTCAGCCTCCAGAACCACAAGCCAATACATTTCTGTTCATCATAAATTTCCCAGTCCTAGGTGTGCTGTGATAGCAGAAAGACTAGGCTAAGATACCTTTTGTCAAAACAAATCACTACTGCTTAAGGACTCACTTATATAACACCCCAAATGGAACCACTTCTCTGAAATGCACTAAAGCTTTATAAGGAGTTTCTGCAGAAAGCCTAAAATAATCCTGGAGATGCAATTTCATTTCAACAAATTCATCATTTCAGATTTTATTGCGAACTGGTGTTCTGTTTTCTTTACTAATGTGCACCAATTAAAAAAAAACTACTGCAAAAGAAAGAGTCTCCATCACAATGCCAGATTCTCTATCTGCTCTTCATGTTCAGGAAGACTGATTGGAACCAGTGAGAGGTGTCCTTGGTGACTCTGTGCCTGTTTTTAATTTCGGTGAACCTTCAAGTCTGTCTTCCTTGGTATCTTTCTCCCAGGTTATATGTGAGTCTCCTTGGTATATGTGTTCAATTTTCTCTCAGATGTCCAAGCACAGTTGGAAATGCCATTTTAAAAGTGCAATTATCTTAATATCATTCTCTTCTACTAAACTGTAAGTACCGCAGGAGGCCACCTCTTGGAATCCCAGCATTTTCTTGCTCAGTGGCTCAACAATATTGAATGAAGAAACTTATTCCCTGGGGTTCCTTTTTGTAAGATAAAAAAGGATGCTAAGTACTTTCTCCAACTGGAAGCAAACGCTTTATACATGTAAGCTCTTATTAATCTATTGGCCTTATCTTTTCTATCAATACTGAAGTTAAGGGGAGGTGATCCTACACATATATTGGACTGTTGAGTTCCCCAAAGTCTCCAGGCTCTACGACGTTGGCAGTGAACAAATGCTGCATCATCTCTGCTGAGGCGGAGGACAGGGAGAAATGATTCACCTCTCATATTACCTCTAGGGACAAGCAATTCACATAATTGCTCCATTAGGAGGAAAAAGAAAGCGAGAGAGGGAAAAATAATTCCAAAGATATGAGGCTGGTCATAGAATAACAACTTATGTGGGGATTTTTGCAACTACTGCTTTTTTTAGGGGCGTTATATTCATGTGGTGCAATATTCAAATTCACAGAGGATGCTGTGCTAGACAGCGAAGGTTGCATAGCTTATAACTGACTCTTTTTGAGCTCATCTATCTAAGCACTCTACAGGAATAAATTCATCTTTAGAAAGTTGCAAAGACTTTGGCAATAATTGCCCTAATCATCCTAGAGAGCTTTGCTACAAAGTAGGGCACAAGAGTGGCAAACAGCACTAGCACTTACGCACTCAGGGCTGGGAGAAACTGCTGTTGGGAGAAGCACCTGGGGTACTCAGGGGAAACGATGAAAACCGAGTGAGCAGCAAGCCACACAGATTGCATCTCCTGGGCTCCCACCTCTGCTTCCCAGCGCCAACACGCCCAACTTAGGACAAGCTGTTCATTTTGATCAGGGCTCCTACTCCCAGCCAAGTGAGGACATGGCAGAATGTGAGGTCAGAGAAGAGCAAGCAAAGCCCTCATCTATTCCACCAGCACAGAGGAAGGCTTGTGATTTTTGAGCCAGTGGGAGCTATCTCTGTGGTCTCGGTGGTGAAGGGAATTCCCAGAAAAAGCCAGCTCTGAATATGCGTATGTGGAGCAGCATGGCTAATCATCACACGCACAGTGGAAGGGATCAAACCAGCACTATTTTTTTCTCTCTCCAGGATGCAGATCACTTCTGCAAAGAGCCAGCTTCATTATAAAGAGCTGATCCTGCCTGAGTGTGACAGCATTGTCACCAAGGGGCAGTGACCTTCTGTCTGATCTGAATACCAGCTAATGGGAGTGCTAAATAATGCATAGTTATATTTATGTTGTCATTTAAATATCTTTTAATTTTTAATTTGCTGTTGCCTATCCACTGTGTTGGATTGAGGGAAAAATCCAACACTTAAAAAAATCCAACACTTAATCACTTAAAATAAGTGATTCCCCAGTGGTGGGCACTATAAATGTAGGCATGGTGAGCTTTGGGGTTTTTCCAAAAGATTGAATCAATTTGGTCATAGGAAAAAGAGCAGTCCTGGAATCTGGGGTGTGTTACTTCATCAACCCTTTACCATCCTCAAAAGATTGTTGTAGTGTATATTCTGGGAGCCTTGAGGGCCTTTCATTTTTGCCAAAAGTAGTCTTAGGAATTAGGAAATGAACTAAGTTTTAAGAAGATCATTTAAAAACTTCAGTCATGTTAATGGGATTTTTAAAAACCAAGTGAAGACGTCACCCTGATTTAATTGCACTGGCTATGGGTTTATTAAACACTTCATTATTTGTCCCTTTATACACTATAGACGGATTCCTAGTGACAGCAAACTTCCTAAATGAAGAGCAAATTAAATACTCAGTGTTTCCAAGCACCCAGTGCTGGAGCAAAGATGACAAAAATTCTAGATGGTTTAATTACCTTCCTGTTTGTTTCGAACAGATGCTGTGCTGCATTTTTAGTAAAACCCTGGGTGTCACATCCATATCTTTATACAGTAATATCTGGACTGGACACGAAGCCAAAAGACATCAGTAAACCGTCCTTCTTCCCTAAGGGTGGTCATGGGTGATTCTTTGACTCTGGGTGCCAGGTGACTACAAGGGTTAGTGCTCATCCTGTTCATTTCTGTTTCCATATCCCATGGTGCTCCAGGCATTACCCATAGCTCTTCTGTTAGGTAGAAATTGAAGTTTCCTCAGAGTCTAAAGGCCCAACTCAAGAACACATGTATTCTGAAGAAGCAGCCAAGCTCTGAAGACCTCATAACTGTTGATCCCTAAGTCATGCTCCCTGTCTTATGAAATCGCCAGAAGGGAAGTCACACTCAATGAGCAAGCGAACACCCACAAATAACTCACGGTGACTCAAGACCACTCAAACTTTAATTCTATCAGCCTCAAAAATTACAAGACAGAAAGAAAATGGAATTTTAAATTGCAGTTGGCAAGACTGTTACACATTGAACTTTTTAACGCCTAAATCATAATTGGGCAAAATTATTGGCATAAGTAATTTCATAATTCACTGTAGGGAGAAATCACAACAACATATGATTTAACCCCAAAGACCACCAGAACCATACTTATGTTAAGAAAAAACAAACAGATAATACATTTCCTATCCCAGCACAGACCTTTGTATTTACAAAATTAATTGTGACAATGAGATTACGAGGTTTCAAACGCAGACGGCTCTACCATACTTTAATGCAATAACAACAATACTATTTGTAAGTGTGTAAATTAAAAATGTAAAACCCACATTTGTCTTTTTAGTTTAATTAGCTGCTAAGCAAGTACCACACTGAAGGTGGAGTTCAGGACACAAGCTGGAGACTGCACATCGGTGTTCTCTAAAGGATTTGCAGCAGTTCTTTAAATGAGCCATCATACATGCCCCTAACAGTGCACTTTATTTCAATTTGATATAACCACTTTTATATGTTAAATAGCAAAAAGTAAACTCAGTGCCTACATGGGTCTCTAAATGGTCAGTTTGGCTCCCAAGTCTCTCACCAGCCTCGCTCAGAGCAAGGAAAGCATTCTGAGAATGCATAAAACCAGCACAGCGAGGATGACGATTCTGGGAAGGGCTTCTGCTAATATAGCCACAATTATCTTCTCTGAACAAAGGGTGATTGATCGAAGGTGAATAAAGGATACACAGTTTATCCAATAAGTTTAAGACATGCAGTGATTATTTGATTGTGAACACTATAGCTAAAATAACTGATGATCATGCCCTGCAAGGACCCCCTCACAAGCACACGTGGGGCTGATCATGACACAGAAGGGGCCATTTTTTATTCATAACAGAAAACCTGTCGCTTTCCCTGTGTGCTGCTTAGGGGAGATGGCAGTACATGCGTTAAATCTCAAATCCAACATTGTCACCGCTGTCCCACAAGAGCCAGTACAATGGATTGTACTTGTCTTATTTCTTGCCCTCAGAGTGGGATAAAGGGCTCCGTTTCTTGAAAATAGCTATTATTAACAAGGCAGGTCCTCTTCCAGGAGATTTACTTGATTTTAATGACCAGATTTATTTGTTACTAGGTATTATTTTAAAGAGGAAGAAATGTAGGGTCAGGCTAAGGATCCAACTGTAATTGTGGAATCTGTATTTGAACATAAGTCAACCTGACGCCGAGGCCCACACGCTGTCAGCCATCTGTGTCAGAGCCAAATGATAAAGAATGCCTTTGGCCTCCACGTCATATTACCACTCTGCACCTGAACACTAAGCAGAGTGAGCCAGATGCCCGCCTTGATCGTGTGCCGTGTTATGCACCCACATCTGAGACACTCAGACCGCATGTACAAGAACGATGGGAGTTTCTTGTACCATGGGGCAGAAAACCCTTGAAAAAGAAGCTACACTTTGCTTTATCACCCTTCCTTTAATGAGCCTCTTAGTGGCCCAGGCTACTTGCAAGAAGCATGTCTTCCCACTGCTTCTACCTACTCATTTCTCAACTCCAGACAGCCTGGAGTCCCACACGATGAACTTCTCTAATTGCCAAACCACGGAAGTACTTTTTTGGCCTCTGTAGTTTTGATGTTGATGGCCACTCCTTCCTCATGAAACATTCCTCTGCATTCTGGTTTTCTGCCTTCCTCTCTGGCTGTCCCTCCTCATTTTTTCCAGTGGGCTTCTCTTCTACCTACTCTCAAAGGCGACCGGCACGGGGTTTATTCTCCCCAAGTTTGACTGTTACCATCTTTTTTTTCTTTTTTGGTATCAGGAATCGAACTCATGACCTCATGCTTGCCAGACAGGTGCTTGTGCCACTGAGCTATATTTTGGGCCCCTTCCATCTAAATGCTGAGGCTTCCTTCCCATTGAGAGATTATTCTCTGTGGGTGTCTCATAGTCTTCCCTGCTCTGTCAACTCCTAACTTCCTTACAACCAACATTTTACCTCCGTGGGAGAGAGATATCCTATCTCTTTCTGGGTAAGAGGGCACATTTACTTGTAGGCTTGGAAAATACAATGTCCTCCTTCTGAACAAAGGTTGCCCTAGTTTTGCCCATTATAAAAGACTTGTATTTCCTAAATTCAGGTGTGCACTCCTGTGCTCATCCCGCCGTGTGTATAGGTGTGCACTGGCCCCTTTTAAGTCACCATACTCTGACTATTGCTACTGCTGCCAATCACAAACTATTCGCTTGAACCAGGAGTTTTATGTTTTCTGTCAATATTCATGACCCGTGGAATGGCTCCAGTAATCTAACTTGTCAATTTGTAAATGAGATAACATATCAGAACTGGCACAGGGCTAAACAAAACTCTGTACCAATTAGCACATCATAGATTACAGGTAGAAGGATGGGAAGGAAGAAGCAGTGAAGGAAAAAAATAATACATATATGAGAAGGGAGAGGGAAGCAGGTGGTGGGGTAGACTCTGGCGAAGGCATCTGATGGGCATAGGTTGATCAGGCCCTACTCCTAGAGCTCAGTGTCAATTTTCTCCAAAACACACAGACTAGACAGGGAAGGGGATGGTGCCCCACATAAAATCTGAATATTGTAAAGAAGGGAGGAAGAGAGAATGAATGCCGGGGAAACACTTACATGTCAGTTGTACTCCTGAATGCAGTTCTGACTCCACTTTTACTATGGAGCAGCATTTGTTATTGTTGTGTGGATGTCTCTGCCTGGTTTTTGCACAAGCACTTGAAAGCCAGCATGCCTGCCCCCATTACTTCCCTTCTCCTGAATTATGTGCCTCAGTGAACAGCACAATTATCCATACATTCAATCAAACCCCGAATGCAAAAATCGTCCCTCTGCTTCCCTCCCCTACGTCTAATCAATTACTAACTCATTTAGCTCAATTTCTAAGTCATCCTTGGAATTATGCTATTTGTCAGATTACCATCAGAAGGTTCTTGGTTCAAGGCACTGCACTGCTGCTTGTCTCCTGGATGACCACAGAGTCGCCCTCCCAGCTGCTCGTGCTTTCAGTTTTGCCTGGCTCTAATCTATTATGCGCTATGCACATAACAGTTATTTGTTTTGGAAACTAAAAATTTAATTCATCTGAACTATATTTAAAATACTCCCATGCCATCAGATAAAGACAAAGTCCTTAATGTATCTTTTTATGATCTACCCTCGATGCCATTTCCACTGCGGCATTCTATGCAAAAATTTTCCAAATATACCATTCCTGCTCGTGCCAACTTGGCTTACATGATCTTCTCTGACTGAAATACCCTGCCCTGCTGTAAAATCCATGTAATCCCCATTTATATAGTCAAGACTGAATTCCAGCTCCAAGCAGCACTTCATTTTCTGATTCCAGTAGAGACTGGGCTAAGTGTCCTCTTTGCTGTGCCACTGCTACCCAAACTCATAGTTTCTAGAATGTGCTGCTATTATACCTCACTGCCTTGCCCTCTTTGACTTTCCTTTCTATCTCTCTGTCTCTAATAGACTCCGAGGTCTGTTTTAAGCACCTCTCACCAATCACATAGCTGACTTAGAACAGAAACTCATTGGCATCAAATGTTGACTAAATTGTCTGCAGAGCATTGCAATATATACATATACATATATATATATATATATATATAGTTTTGCTACCTAGATTTACTGGCTACCTACAAATACTGGGTTATACCAATGGATAAATATTATCAGAACACAGATATAATCCCTGTAAATGTCGCCTGACATGGAGGATTAATAATGCTATATATTAAGGACTTGTATTAATCCCTAGTTCTGGTGACTGATTCCTAATGATACCATGTTAGGGCCATGCATGTGTGATTTTAATGTGGAGAGATTGCATTCTACTGCTCTGACTACAATAACCAGCTGGAGTTTGCCAAGCAGAGTAATGAATGGACAATTTGCTGACATGAACAGTCCAAGTCGTTGATCACTGTATGCAGTAGATATGCTCAAGGCCCCAGAAACACTATTATCACCCTCTAAATAATGACCACCCCTCACCTCCAGAAGAGAGCTGTATTAATTTCTATTGCTACACATATGTATTAACGAAAATAGGAAAAATGACAATAGCTAATATTTATTTCACACCGATTACATTGCAATAACTGTGTTAAGTGCTTTGTATTTTGTTTTCATGGTATTTCATTTAATTTGCTCCACAAGACTAAAGTATGTTTTATTTGTGTTCAATCATGTATTGGCATGCTACTGCTGTATAACAAATAACAGCAAACTCTGTGGCTTAAAATAACTTCTCTTCTGTAAGTAAGAATTCTGAGCAGAACTGAATTCTCACCTCATTGTATAATAAGGCAGTAATCAAGGCATCAGCTTGACTGTGATCCCATGTGAGACTCAAGCTCTTCTCAGCAAGTCCTTAGAGTTGTAGAACCAAGGAAGCCAAGTTATAAGAATCAACAGAAGAACCCCTCTGGTACTTTCAGTCTCTGTTTTCTCTTCATCTGACATCCAGCTCCACATTTCAGAGTTCAAATCAGGCCCATCTGCATAAATTTCCTTTGGAGTTAATGCAAAGTCAAGTGATAAATAACCTTAATTTCATCTACAAAATCTTCTTTGTTGGTAACACAATATAATCATGGAAATAATACCTCATTTTATTCATAAGTTCTGATCATGTGCAACAGGAAGGAATTGTAACAGTGAGGATTGTTAGGGTCATCTTATAATTCTGCCTCCCACTTGTTGCTGGCTAATGATGGATTTCCTATTTAGAGGAGCTATGTGACTTGCTCAAGGTCAAACATATGAACTGTGGAACCAGACCTCAGCACTAAACTGACACTATTCAAAGCTTTGGAGCATGGTTTGAACATCTGTGATGGTTTTCTTTTTTTTGGACCTCAGGAAACTGGGGCTTTGATGACCAAGTCAGAATATAAATCTTTACCCCTCCACAATAGTTCACTATGTGTTAGAGAAGAGGTAGTTTCCTTATCTTTTTAAGAAGTCTCTTGAAGACCCATGTCAAGTTAAATGCACCTGTATTACAATTTTTTGTGTCAAATATAATTTCTATCAGTTCGCTCCTCTGCTCAGATTCTTACACTACTTTTCTCCCTCTTGCCACATCAAATCCAAATCATCTCCCACATGCTCCTTTTCCACATTTATTTGTGTTCCTTCCTACAGCATTTCAACATCCCTTACTGCCGTATCCATTGTTGTCCTAAGGCAACGCATACTGCTGGATTGGCCCTGTTTCTTTCTGAAACCTCTGCTCAAATCTCTTCTAAGAAACCTTCCCAACTCATCTGAATACATCAATCATATTCTTCTAAGAATTCCTGTGATACTTAAAGTCAGCAACCGTACATTAGCATTAGTTACTCCCTAATTTCTTGTGGCTGTTTGTCCTATTTTGCCAACTAGTTAGTAAGCTGTTTTGGGTAGAACTGTGCTATTCCTTTCTGACAGCCTCCACAACCCTGAGAACAGCACACCAATTACATCGTAGGCTCTCAGCACATACAGTTTGACCAACTGACTGATGGAGTTCTCCCAAGCTGGATTCTTCTTTCTCAGCCCAGGGAATCTGCCCAATGTTTAGAGAACAGCTTTAGCTCATCCAAAGATGCAAACTTCTGTCATTATGTATTCAGTTTGGTTTTGCACACCCATTACCAGGAATCTATACGGCTGTATGACTTCTCTTTCTGGAACAGGCATCATCTTCCCTGGGGCTAACTGTACCAGCCTAAACTTCCAGAACAGTCTTTTCCAACATTCCATTAGCTTTTGTGCTGTTCCCACCAATTACTCTCAGAGCTTTATTTTGATGAGGAAGAAGAAGACATGATATTTGAGGATCTAGGTTTATGTGCAAAGTCAAAACAGAACGTCTAAATTTACTCACTCAGCAAAACTATTCAGCAACATAGTGGTGTAAGATGCTCAAGAGATGCAAGAAGTATAAGGATCCAACAGTGAAAATTACTTTCACACAATGCTGGATTCTGGGTGGATTTTAGAATTTTGCAAACAGACCTAGCATTTACAAGAGTTGAGGAAATGGCTACTCTCAGCTTCTCTTTACCTTATTTTACCAAAGAAATGCACAGCTTTATTAATTCAAATTGTTCTAATAATGCCAGAAGAAAGTATTCTTCATGGGGCTGGGTAAATTATATCAGTTGGAAGCATCTGGTATAAAATAAAGACCTCTATCTGTCTGCTGCACCAGCCGAGGGGCAGCATTATACAGTCATGGCTTCCTAACCCTTCACTACAAAATCATCCCGGGCATAGTTCCCCAGGTTGGCCAGTGAGAGCATCAATAGACTAACAACAACAGCAACAACAACAACAGCAACAAAGTTTATTACTCACCAGTCTGCAGTCTGTATTTAATGCTGCTCAGGGCTAGAATGATGAGAAAAAATTAATATTTTATTGCTTTCTCTACAACCCCAAAAGTAAATGATACATTGAGACCCAAACTCACATTTAACATGAAGGTGAAATGCTTGTGCAATTCGTACCTCAAATATTAGAGGCATACCTTTGGTGGGGTCCTCTCCAGATATATCTATTTGCTTTTGCTTTATTAGAGAGTACTGTGCAGTTCCTTTATTTCTGAGCTTTTGAATGCCAGTGTCCCCAAAGCTAACTGATCCGAATTACATCAGTTTGAGTCCCGTGTTTCCATGAAGACGCGACCAGGTTGCATTGGCGGGAGTGAGTTGAGAAGATTCGCACCTTGAATTTCCAACATAGACACTGGTCTTGCCTTGGCGGGGTTGGTGACATGATGATAGCAGCACTGAATGACATTTGTAAGGTTTGTAAATAACTGTCATGCAACAGACACAAAGTGGTCTGGCTGCCTCTTTCTTTCTCCTTGGACATTCATTTGACTAAATGAAACCAAATGATCCCTATAGTTGAAGAGAGTGAGAAACACAGAAAACATCCACTAAGCAGCTTCTACATACCAGGCACCCTGGCTGGTGGAAGCTTGGGTTTGGCATTGTGACCTGCCACAAATATTTGAGGTAGGCATTAATAAGAATATTTCTGAGATGAGAAAACTAAATCTTGTGGAGGATTGATAACATAAGCAATAAAAAATGGTAACAAAATTCAAACTCCAATCTTGCTAACTCCAATTCTTCTCTTTTCCACTGTGTGACACTACTGAATATTAACTGTCTTACCCCAATTTTAATGCTGAACTGAGCCGAGAAGTAAGGAGAATCCAGCAAAGCAAAAGCTAAAGCACTATTCTGTAGAGTTAAATAGTCTCAGCATGCTAATGAGCTCCAATAGTCTAGTGTCAGCAAAATAACACTGTTAGAAAAATTATTCACTAACTCGTCTGACACAGAGTCCCTTTTTTAATTTCCCCCTCACTGAGTTCGGAAAGCAAAAGGAGAAAAACAGTGCTCAGATACCAGTGTCATTCTTCAATGTCGCAAGTCTTTATTTTTTATTTCTTTTCTATGTCTATTTCTATTTATTTCTATGACGCCTATCACCATGGTGTCCAAGTATCTAGACAAACACATTGAGCTAAAACAAAACATGTGAGGGAATTGAAAAGCAAAGCTCCCCAGACCACTCTCCTCGGGAGCTGAGTTCTGCTGATTTGCAGGTAACTGAGCTTGTTGTGACACTTCGCGGCTGAGCCGGTAATGTTAGGAGTTGGGCTTGATGGCAACTTGCCTATTACTTAGCCGTGGAAATGAGATTTACCTTTTTTATTTTTGGAACAGAAGAAAAAGAAACCCCAAAGAGTAAGACATATAAAGAAATCCCTTTTAGTCTTCTAAATTATCAGCCTCTGTGAATAATCGCTCAGGACCCCACATATAACAGAGGACAAGCAAGGGGCCTAGAGAACAGGAACTGTGCCCTGCTGAGGGCTCTTCCATGTCTGTTCACTTATGAAACCAAAGAGTAACCTCGCCATCTACAGCTCCGTAGGTGCAGAAGTCACCAAAGAAATTAGGAAACAAGGCCTTGTGAGCTGGATGTGTAAATGTACCCTACGTAACTCTGATGCAAAAAACCATTTTTAAAAAAAGAGGAAGCAAGGGAAACCATGGCAGCTGCGTTGGTGCTTAGGGAGGTGAAGCTTCAGTAGAAAAAGAGGAAGTTTGTTACCTAATATTTTATACATGCTTTCGATGTCTTATCTTTTAAATATTTGATATCCTCTGCTCGCCCATGCATTACTGCCTGTGTGAGCACACACTCACCCCCACCAACCCCCGCCATTCACTTTCTGGGATAGCACTGATCTACAGGACACTCCACTGCTGCTTTCCAAATCCAGGATCAAGGGAGGGTTGCTCAGCACTCTGCTTTTGGTTTTGCTTTTGTGTTTGAGACACAGTCTCACTATGTTATTTAGGCTGGCCTTGAACTCAGTATGTGGCCCAGGCTGGCCTTGAAGTCCCCTGCCTCCATCCTCCTGCCTCAGCCATCTGAGTACTAGGATTACAATAGCCAGTGCCAAATGTCCAGCAGTTGACTGACACAAAGATGACACTTCTGAATCAAAGGCAAACAGTGGACAGATGATCATTTTAAAACAAATCTCATTATGCATTTTCACTGTCTTCCTCCCTTCCTTCCTCCCTCCCTCCCTCCTTTCCTTCCTTCTTTCTTCTTTTACCTCATTTACTTATTTTAAGATCAATACAAACCTTTCCATCCTGTCAGCCAGGATTTCTTTTCTCCTCCCTGATGCACCAGCTTCTGTATGAATCCCTGAACAGGTCAAACTCTTCCTCCCTCAGCCTCTTACCTGGGGTCCTTGCCCTTTTCTCTGAAGTGATGTTTATTATAATAATTCCAGCAGTGTTTATTGACTTTTCTGATTAAAAATGTAATGGATGCCCTTAAACCAATTTAAAAAATACTGAAGTTTAAAGAAAAATGGAAAGAAAATAGCCTCACCAATCAAAGAATACTACTATTTCATGTGTTTCTCCATATGAAGTTATTTCTGGTTACAAATGGTGATTGTTGTATATTTATTGTAATATTTTCTACTAAGCTAAAAGATATGTATTTTTTCACTTCTACCCCTAAGTACTTTTGAGGTTTTATAAACATTATTTAACATGCATTTCCTGAATGATCAGAATCAAACATAAACAGTATATCTGAGTAACTTCTCAACCAAGTTCTGCCCCTAGATCTGAACCCTATTCTGTATTGCAACTTTATTATATGACTGAGAATGTTAGATCCAAATTTTTATTACATTAATATTTATACTATGAAGCTTTAGAAAGTAATGGAAACTATTATCAATATTTAAAGTCAAATGTGCAATAGTTATTTAGAAACCTATACTTTACCTAACTTTATGTTCATTTGTTTTTTATCCCTTACTTCATCTATCTTTTTTCTTTTGTTTATTTTAAAGAGAAAAAACTAACAAAACATCAGCAATGAAGACAAAAATAACACAAAAACCCTTCATCTAACTTGATTTTTAAAATTTGATACTTTGTCACCTGAACTACAACATCAAATAACATTTTAAGCAAGGTTGTCTAAGTAATATGTATTCTTAACCTTGTACAAACAAAAAAGTACTTATGTTTTCATATAAATAAAAATACCTCATTTTGTGTTTTCAATTTTAAAGCACAGCTATTTTCCCTCAAATTTACATAGTCATTGCTTTAGTGTTTTCATAGCTGTTAGTACTATTGAAAAATGTCTAAAATCAGCCTCGATATCTTCTTTTCCACACAGAATATTCTGCTTAGAATAATTTTCCCTCACCAAGATGTTTGCTTTCTCCTGAATTTGTCTTGATGTGTTTCCTTGATTTACCTAAGATAAAGTAAGAGTGGTCAAGCTCTGTAATTAATTCTAATTCCTAAAGGTTTTGTTCAGTAATGATTTTTTGCTGCTCTTCCTATGTTGACTGTTTTACTTCCTTCCTTTGGGATACTTGACATTTAAGTCAAATCTTGAGGTCTACTTTGCCAGCCGTATTTGTGCTGTGCTTAACATTCCAATCCCTTTAATCTTCCACTGCACACTGGGGGAAACGCTTATGTTCAATCTCAGCAACATCCATTCACTTTTGCAATGTCGCTTCTGCTCTTCACTGCATTGATCATGAAATAAACACCACATTTTAAGTTTTCTTGAAAAATTTCATTATGCTATTATACCCCTTTGCTTCCTGGCTGATGTTTTTATTTCCACATGTTTTTGTTCATATATTTCATTGTGTTTTCATTTAGAGATTGTGTCTTATGTCTTGTTAGGATGATGGGCCAGGGATATAGCTCAGCAGTACAAGTGCCTGCCTGGCAAGCACAAAGTTCTGAGTTCAATTCCCAGTACAAAAAAAAAATTCTGTAGTCTTGTTAGGATTCTAATTTATCAAATTACTGCTGCTTCATGGGCTTTAATTAGGGAAGCTTGAAGCCTCTGCTACTTATTTGACTCTTGTGAGCAAGCAAAATGTACCCATCTAGAGTCACAGACTGATCACCTTTCTTCCTTCCCCTTGTGCACCTATGGTGCACTTAGTCAGTAGATATCATTATTTAATAAGGAATATCTTGTGAGGGTTCCAAAAACAACTAAGGTTACCTTCCACTGAGTAGTTCAAAGCAAATGACTCAACCCTATAATCTGCTGCATTTATTTTTTATTCTACTTATTATGATAGAATAATAATACACATTTTCCATCTTTTCTTTCATATTTAGAATCCTACTTTACTTAAGTGTATAGTATTATAATGCTGTGTCAAACGTATGACAGTATCCTTTTAAAATATGTCTTACAGGCTATCTTCTTCTCTAATTGAGGTGTCCCGTGGCTTCAAAGTATATGTGAAGACGATCTGTCCGATTTCCTAAAGGTAAGTGTACACTGGTCTCTTTCTGACCTACGCATGTCTTCTCTAAAAGTGAGTGGCACTTTGAGAATATCACTAGAAGTCACCGGGCATTTGCAAATCCTAACAGTAGACTAAATACCTGGAGAAAAAAACATAGAAAGTCTAAGAGTACAAGTAGAAAAGAAACCAAAAAAAAAAAAAAAAGGAAGTAAATGTACAAGACCATCTGACAGAAAACAAAAAGATGAAGACAGCAGAGTGGAAAGTGTTGGATCTGGAGTCTGAGGAACTAAGCTAATGTACCCATGCCTCCCAGAAATTAGTCTAATCCGTTTCATTCCTGATCTCACTCTCTCAATCCTTGAAATGAGTTCATTAGAATATTCATCCTTTATCGCTGTTTGCACAGACAAATAACGTCATATAGTGAAGTGCATTACAATAGGAAGGTGTGATAGATTAAAATGTCAGAATGGAATACTGCTTCATCACACAGCATGGATGATCCTGGAAGACACTACCCTGAGTGCAGTTAGCTACGCACAAAAGGACAAATACTGCTGGCTTCTACTTATATTAAACATCTTGAGTAGGTAAACTCAGGGAAAGTGAATTAGCATTGACAAGGGACTGGATGGACTGAGGAATTATTGCTTAGTGACTTCTGTATCTCCAGTGGATGGGAAAGTTTGGTAATGAGTGGACATAGCTGCAGAAAATTGTGAACTGCCCCTGAATGAGGCAAAAAACATGACTAGAATGGCAAATCTTATGTTTTATATATTTTACCATAGTAAAATATACATTTAATGTCAAGTTTTATTAGGTTATTGTATGCATATGTTAAAACCAATTGTGGGGTCATTTTGTTTAAAAACTAATTGTTGAATTTAGAGTGGCATTATGGCAATTGTCTGAATGACCACAAATGAATAAATCAATTAATCAATACAAATATTCCACAAACATTCCTGTAATGCTCATGTTCAGGGAGCTAGTCTCCATGGCTACAAAGATACTTAAGAGATAATTACTCACTCAATTGAAGAAAAGCTCCCATCTATCATTTTGAAATGGGTTTTTGAGCTATGTCTTATGATTTCTCTGCAGTAACGAGGTGTAGATGGTGAACTATTGCAAAACTACTCCTATGTGAACACCCTACTGAAATGAATGTTGAAGTGTGATCAAAATATGCAGTGAACATTTAAATTACAAGATGTATTACAGTAAAAGACACATCGCCATTACTCCCCTTCAAAATACTCCCACTTAATTCGAACACACTTATCCAATTGTTCTTGCCACTTTCTAAAGCAGTTCTAGAACTCCTCTTTAGCAAGTTCCTTCAGGAGATATGATTGAAAATATGGGGAATGCAGCTACCCAGCACTATCCAACAGTAAGGCAGGCTCCTAAAATCATGACAATGTGTCCTCATCTACTTTATTCAATGTGTCCACCCCCCTGTGACTTCTGGCTTTTCTCACAAATCAAAATGACCGTGAAAGGTAAACATTTTGAGTCAGTTCAGGATACTGAGGAAGCCATGAGAGTGTAATGCAGATACTCACAAAAGCAGACTTCTAAAACTGCTGCAGAAAGTGTCAAGAATGATGGGATAACTGTGTGGAAGCAAGGGGGAGCATTTTGAGAGCAATAATGCTAATCTGTCTTTTACCATAATACATTTTTGAATGTATGCATTCTCGGTAATTTTCAATTACACTGTGAACTCTTATGTGTGTGTGTGTGTGTGTGTGTGTGTGTGTGTGTGTGTGTAGTCACCCCTCAGGAAGCATGAATCATTAATGAATCATTAGATTATAAATGAAATTTGTCATTTCAAAACTAGTTCATAATACCAAGAGTTTAGCTGCTACCTGAATTCCCCTTCTAGTACAGTTTACCCCTGGACTTATCAAAGCTACTGCACCTCACAGAACCTGAGGAGCAATGCCTTGGTTTTTTCTATGGCCTCTTCTCTTCCACAGTCCAGCATTTTCACTTTAGCTATCATGAAGCAATCTCATTCCCAAAGGGAGTGACTGAAATCACCACCCCTTTCCCTTTTGTTAAACCTATCAACAGTTTCATGATAAATGTGCTTCCCGCACCAAATACAAAGTTGAGATGGCTCCAGACTAAGACCTTAGAAGAAAAAGAAGCCATAGTTAATTCCCCAAACTGTAGTAATTTTCATTTGTTGAATATTTTATCTCAGATGAATCATCTTATTTGTTGTAGTCACTTCCTTCCTGGTTTGATGAGTTTATTTAAACTGCATTAGCTCAGATTTTAGCTGATTTACTATTTTATTTTTAATTTTGTGGTTGTTTTCTCTGTTCTAAAATGATCTTATGAACAGTTTTTTAAAAAATTGAATTCAATTCAACAAGTTTTCAGAGGGTCATGTTCTTTGAAAGCACTCCATGAGACTGTTATAGCAAAGGGAAAGATAATAACACCAATCTCTGACCCCGAAGACTCACAATATAAAGGAAAAGATTACTCATATACTTGTATCAAGTAAAATCATAGGAGATTTAAGATTTCCCTTGAATATATGCATTTTATAGAACTGGGAAAATCTTGGCTAGAGATGTGGCATTTATAGTGGATTTTGTAGCAAGATTAGAATGTTTATTATAATCCATTTAACCCTCTAAATGGAAGGGTCCTTCAGGATAAAGATAATCTTAGTTATCTTTGTACCCCTGAAAGCAATAAAATTGTTGAGAAAGAGCTATAGGCACGGCCTGACTAGAACAAGTATTTTGAGACTGTGCTTCTTATTCTGGAAATATCTTCCTAATTCATAAAGACTTATACAAGTGCACGTTTATAATGTGTTATATTCTTTGTACCAGGCTGACTCAGAGACCCATGAGTTGAAGCATGACAACTGGATGAGACTCACTATTGCCAAGAAAACCAAGTGAAAAGATATGAGTTTCAGCCAGGTGTGGTGGTGCATGCCTGTAATCCCAGCACTCAGGAGGCTGAGGCAGGAGGATTGTTCTGAGTTCAAGACCAGCCTGGTCTATAAAGTGAGCTTAAGGCCATCGTGACTTGCATAGCGAGACCTTGTCTCAAAAAGGCAAAAAAAAAAAAAAAAAAAAGATACGAGTTTGAAGCCCAGCTCTGGTCAGTAGCTGGGTAGACTGCATGAGGTATTTAGGACCCTGATTCACTTAACGAGATTACAGAAAAGCAAACCTAGCACTCAGCATTTGGGAGAGATCAAACAAAATGACACTAAGCCCTTCATGAAGTCAGAATTTTTACCTAAGGGAAGAAGCAATGGGGACAGCAAACAGATTGAAATTTTTGCAGCTGACCATGATGCAAAGTTTTCCAGTGAGAGGAACAATTGCAAACTTCTGAGTCTTGTAAGAACACAAAATTTGAATCTGCTTTTCTTTTGGAAGATGCTTTAATTCCCTCAAGGATATTATTTTTTCCTTAAGGAGGAGCTTTGAGGTTTTTGAAGAAACTTCAGCCCCTCCCTCCCTCTCTCTTACCTTCTCCTCCATGGGGAAGGGAGGAAGATGAAGATGTCTGGTGGGTGAGCCTGGGTATGGGTGTAGAGCCAGCTTGTAGAGAACGCTGTCCTGTGCCATGCTTGTGGTCGCTGCCTGCTGCGCCCGCCCCTGCCTGCGGGGCTGCCGCCTTGCAGCTCGGGGACCAGGTGGGTAAGTTAACTCAAGGACAAAGAGCAGAAAATAAGTCCTTGGCCTTGGTTCCAGTAGCCATAGGAATTCTAATACGGGGTTCCCATCAAATTTCAAATTTTGGAGGAGAAAAAATTGTAATTAAGGATTGGATTCAAGTTCTAATGCTTTTGTGTTCAGCTCATTGTATAAACATTTTAAACCATCTGCAGAGTGAGCTGTAATGGATGGATGACATTTTTATGTCTCATATCTATTTTGTGCTCCCTCTCAATATGCCTTATGAAGTATAGATATGGATAAAATATAACCTGAGTGTACTGTGATCAAATTTTACTTAAAGGAAAAAATTGAAAGGGGTGTGAGTTTAATTTTTAAACATGCCTGTGGGCACGTGGAGACAAATGTGTGCATATATGTACACATATATAAGTGTGTATTCCTATATGTACACACATGCATGCACACACACATACACACGCACACACATGCAAGTAATTTAGGGATCTCCAATCTGAAAGTCCAAAACCTGAAATGTTTCAAAGTTTGAAATTTCTTGAAAACTGAAATAAGTGGAAAATTGCATACCTAAGTACCAAGTACAGTGAGGACAGGCACAATAAAATATTATATGAAATTACCATCATAATCCGTGTATAACATGTATATAAAACATACATGCACTTTCTATTTAAACCTAGGTCCCATCTACAAGATCTTTTTAAGTTTATATAAATATACCAAAAATCCAGAAAATCTGAAATACTTCTGGTCACAAGCATTAAAGGTAGAAGATATTCAACTTGTAGATAACTAGATATTGGTGAGAGATAGCTGTAGATGCACATACAAGAGAAAGTATTTAAAATAATGAATCTTTGGAGTAAGTCAAGTCCTGCTTCTAGCATTATCAGATACCTGCTCTATAAGTCATCTATTACTTCTCAGTCTCAGTTTCACATCTATAAAATTGAAATAGTACCAGATTAGTTGTGATCTGATAATTAAGTTTGATAATAAATAAACAACTTATCACGATGTTTAATATATGTGAGAACTCAGTAGTAGCTAATACTACCATATTTTTACCAGGATTATATAATAAACTGATATTCTCTTTTCCACACATAATGTAAAAAGAGAAAATAATTTGAACTTCAGTCAGAAAGAAGCCAGCAAAAAAGAGCTGGTTTTTAATATGTAAACTATAGAAAGCACTTTAATTGGCACTTTTCAATTATTATTCATCAAAATCATTTAAACGAGGATCAATAAATGACCAATACTTTTGAGTTATTTAAGCAGGAGTGGAGGTATTCACCCATGATTGACTAGAAAAAAGTATTTGCACAACGCTGACTCTAAGGACGACTTTTTTGTCTTGTTTTGATTTTTATAACTCATCAAATGCCAGATGCCTTTTGTAGAACCCAATTTATGTCAGACTTATACTCCAATGAATTTTTTTCTTTCTTTCAGGAACATATTTTATTGCTAATGTGTAAAGCCTTTCTCAATATTCTATGCCCACTATTATTAGTTCCTTCTCAACAGTGGCCAATTTCAGATTCAGAAGTTAAGGGACAGTCACTTCCTTGGTTCCTAATCATGGCGGATGCTGTGATAAAGTACAGACTTGGTTGCTAGCATGTACAGCTTTGAGAGAACATTGATAGTGTCTTTTATGCTTACGTTGCCCTTATAGATTAATGCAAAATGTGGTAGAGTTCCAGTTGGTAGCTAAACTAAAATCCAACTGCAAACAGAAAGCTTTGTCAAAACCCATTCTTATGTTCAGAGAATAAAAGGTAAACTGCAGTATTCATGTATTCTGTGTCCCTAGGTAAACTGCAGTGTTCATGTATTCTGTGTCCCTGTATGTTTGCAGCTACATGATGAATTCATAACTAAGATTCTGAACCAAGCATTCCAAATAATAACAATATGCAATCGTCATCCAGCTAACTTGGGGAAGATACTGGGCATGTTTTTAA
>NW_004955417.1:22387498-22574292 GCF_000276665.1 Chinchilla lanigera
TGAGCTCAAGGCCAGCCTGAACTGCATAGTGAGACCCTGTCTCAAAAAGACAAAAAATTTAAAAATAAATAAATAAATAAAATGACACATTAAAAACAAAAAT
The DNA here is from genome assembly GCF_000276665.1 of Chinchilla lanigera. Classification (NCBI taxonomy): domain Eukaryota; kingdom Metazoa; phylum Chordata; class Mammalia; order Rodentia; family Chinchillidae; genus Chinchilla; species Chinchilla lanigera. The sequence continues at coordinate 22,387,602 of NW_004955417.1, forward strand.
CATACATATTTGTGGAGTAGTATGTGCTATTTCCATGCATGTGTACATTGTGTAAAATTTAAATGGGGTTAAACATACCTATCTGCTCAACAGTCTATCATTTCTTCATGGTAAAATCTCTGCTGTCTCGTAGTATAAGACCGATATCTGTCATCACCGTCTTGTGCAATAGCACAGGAGCCCCTCTTACCCCTGTCTAACTCTAACTTACCTACACATTGCTCAGACTTTCTGCATTTCTCTCTCCCCACCCCTCTCCCCCGCCTGTGATTCAATTCAGTCACAATCAGTATTGAATCAATCATGATTCAATCCTTCACTTCAATAAGGTCAACTTTTTTAGCGTGCACATGAGTGAGATCATAAGGCATTTGTATTTCTGTGTCTGATCTATTTCCCTTTTCATAATGACCTCCAGCTCCATCCATATTGTTGCTAATAACAGGGTGACATTTGCTTTTACCCCTGAATAGTATTCCCTTGTGTATACTGCCCACATTTTCTTTAATATTCATCTTTTAAGACACTTACTTTGATTCCATACCTTGGCCATTGTGAGCAATGTATTGGAGAAAGGACACATTTTTCAATAAATGGTGCTGGAAAAATTAGCCATGTGCAAAATCTAGCTCCTAATGCAGGGTTGATGGACTTCTTTCTTCAAATCCAGACAGGGATTCATTTAAGTAAGATCTTAAAGCATTTTAAGGTTGGGGCCCAAATAGAAACATGGGATTGGGGCAGACACAGGAAAAGAAAGTACACTAATACCTCTATCCACAAGCTTAATTTGTTCCGTGATTCTGGGGAAGGTGGCTATGTTCGTGTTTATGTAGAGAACATGGCTGCAGTCATGACTGCCACCGTATGCAGAGTTCATGAATGGAATCAAACTTTTGCCAAATAGTTCCATTTGCAAACCGAATTGTTCACAAACAGAAGCATTCACGAACCAAGTATTACTGTACATTTTTCTCCCCAGGAAAGATAAGAAAATAACTCTTAAAACTAATGTTCAGAACTGCAATGCTAAGTTATTTCTCAGACTTACTGGGAATAGCCTACTACATTTTTTATGCTACTACTTCACAGGACACGTGTCACATATAGATACCCTGCCTATTCAAGCACTTCCAGATGTCCATGAGGCATTGTGTATTTCCGAAAACCAGAAGGGATTCTGGATATTTTTGCCTTAAAGAAATGATAAACGTTTGAGGACATAGATGTGTTTAATGTGACTTAAATAGTACATGGTATATACATAGAGTGAAACATCATATACTGCCCCATAAGTATGTACCATTATATGTTGTTAATGTATCAGCCCCAAAATGGGAACAAACAAATAAACCAATAAAAACCTGCACCAGCCTTACTCACTAGAGCCTGCCACACTGGCTCCTTTGACCCATGAACAAGGCAAAAGAGAAGGACAGAGGGTTCCTTCCTTGCTGCTGCTCCCCGGGAACACTGCAGGCCCCCAGTGGCTGTTGTCTTCCTTAGAAATCTCTCCAATCTGGAATGAATTTCAGTTATTTACCAAACATGTGCCACATAAATTTTTCCAAACCATGTTTACTTACATGGGTCTAAAATCTTATGGATGGACAAAGCACACATGGCCACAGAAAGAAAGAAAAAATCTTCACTGGAAGCAAGCCCAGTGAATGCAATTTTTCCTACTCCAAGAAGTTAAGTCCAGGTTTTAACCCTCTGGCATGAGATGTGGCCACACAGCAGAATATATTGAATTACAATATTTTTTTGCCTTTTTTGTCAATGGCATGTAAATAAATGATCCAGAGAAGCAAAGCTAATATAAAAGAGATTTACCAATGAGTTCATCGGAGCAGAAAAATTCTATAGTTCCTTATAGATTATATCCCAGATTCATTTTTCTATGAGGTAAACGTAATGACAAAAAAGTTATCACTTTTTCTTCCTATTTGACCAGACAAGTGTATGAGTTTCCTAAATATTTCTTTTCAAACACTTTCTTAAGGAATGGGTAATGGAGAAGCTTCTCTCTCAGGTCATATGATGTGTTTCAACTTGATTCCCCAGCTCATTCAACCTAAAGTTTCTGGGGCTGCACTACTAATTCACAGGGCTGGCATGAGAATTAATTAATTAACATTTGCAAGATGTTCATATAAAAAGTGGAGAGAAGAATCAAATCTGGTATAGCAGAGGGGTCTCCAAAAGGAGACCTTGTGTTACTTTTCTCTTAATTCTAACTAAAACTTCGAGTTTAGCCAGAGCCAACATTCCATCTGGAAATTCTTGGACAAGGGATGTCTGATGTTTGCAGCCGAATTTTTAAGTGTGTGGCACGCTGCTGGCATTGTATTTTTGTGAGGGCGTACTTCACGTAGTACCCCAGGGTGGCAGAATTTTCTTTATAATATCTTTCATTTCGGGGAATGCTTGTGTTCAAAGGCAAACAATCCAAGGACATCACAACAGCCTGGTACATAAGACAATATGTATGTTCTTCATCAGGACACCAGTTTATTTTCCATTTTGACTGCCCTTCCTATTTTCCAGATCATCAGTGTCCGAGATGAATTTCTTTTGGCCTTCATTTGGAAGATGTCTGCAACCGTAACCTCTAAATCCTTCTCCAGAACCCTCAGGTCTGTACAAGTTATTTCCTGTGCTGCCCAGTTTCATATCATGTCGGTGCTGTTATCCAGCCCAGCATTATTTCTCAGGCCCATCAATTTCTGGTCCCGAATCATTAAAGCTCCTGTTTCCCCTCTCGGTCTCAGGACTGTGATTCTATCAGGTTCAGTTTCCTAGAGCAAGTTTCAGCCATCTTTCTTTCCGGACTCCACCACGCCAGGTGCTATGGCCCTGTATCAGCAGAGTGTGATGGCGGAAAGATCTTTATCGTACACGCTGCTCATGGTACATGCACCGGGCAGAAAGTCTTACGTCACCAAGAAGCACTGCCACATCGAACTGTGCTTTCATCTTTTCACTATGCCCTTAACATAGCGCAAAGGAAAGTGCATGGGTCAGCGCCAAATACAGGTTGAGCCCCCAGTGGGCACTTAGGGTAATGAGTCACTCAGAAAATCTTGTTGAGCTCCTAGCAGGCGGTGAGCGAGTGTCCTAGAAAGAAGATCCAGCAGTGAGAACAGGAGATAAAGGCGCTTCCTACACAGGACTTATATTCTTGCACAGGGAAAAAAAAAAGAAAAGGTGTTCCAAGAGCCTCAAAGCAGACTACCTAGGGTTTATTTGTTTGTTTGTTTGTGACTGGGTCTTTATGTAGCTCAAACTAGCGTTAAACTCACTACATATCCCAGGCTGTCCTTCACCTTGCAATCCACCTGCCTCAGCCTCCCAAGTACTGAGACTGCAGATGTGTGCCACCTCACCCAGCAAGCCAGTTTTAAAAGTTCAAACCAAACAGCCTGCAACTTCTTAATAACAAAAGTTGGGACTCTTTGGTTATTCTTCCCCTAGATAATAGCTGTAAATTCTCTTTGATGTGAGCTATAGCTCCTCCAGTCTCCCAAAGAAGCATCCAAAAGTGCTTTTATTTCAGCCATGTCCATGTCCCCTTTTGCACAGAAGCTTGGTTTGAAGTTATTACAGAGGACACCATGACTGAGTCAGATGAAGGCCTGAAAGAGTCTAGAACTTTGCCCCAGAACAGCATGACATTTAGTACATTGTCTCCCTCTCTCTGTCTCTCTCTCTCTCTCCGTCTCTCTCTGAGTCTTTCAGTGCTTTTCATGCTCTGGTTTTGAGACCATTCCACAAGGGCCTGCCCTGGCACACTGTCACTTAATGGTGACTTGGGTTCCTAGGCAACACCCCATCAACCGTTTGGCTGCAGTGAAGATTGCCTTTGTCAAACACACTACCTTCCTCTGCCGACTCACTCTATCAAAACAAAAAGAAATGGAGTCTGAGAGGATTTGTGGGGACTTCAGACGGTGACCGAAGTCTCCATGTCCCTTCTTCCTATAACTTTGCAAGCAAATGACCCAACTAGCACAGACCCCGGGTGTGACACCTCCTTGTTAACCTTCCGCATACACACGTTCTGATGCTCCCCACTGACCAAGAGCTCCCAGGAGAGTTAAGATCCTCAACTCTTGCAGCCTCTGATCGCTGGCCTACTGCATCCTACTTCTGATCTGTGGTCAGATGCGTTATCCATGGCGCCACTGGCCTGAGCCTTGCATCCAATTTTAAGGGAAAACTTTATCCTTTTTATTCTTCTTTTTAATTTCCATGGACTGATGTGTTTAGCCGAGGTTGCATTTTTTCGTATGAAATATGGATTCTTAATACTATGGAAAGCCACGCTGGCATATTTTGGGATTAATTTCCTAGTAACAATGGATTTAATACAAAACATACTTCTATTGTAACAAAGAAAAAAGCCAAAGGGAGCAATATGCATTTTGCAGATTCTGCCAAATAAGGCAATGTTTGTTTATGCTTTGGAGAAAATAAATTAATGTGTTTTGTTTACATTTGCATGCATCTTTCTAGAACACATGTATACACAAAACACAGTTGTTGTGTTATTATTAATATTTTTATGGGGCCTTTTGCTGTCAGTCCATATGGCTCATCCTAAATGGTTTTACCTTTGTACCCTCAGAGTGAGTTTCATAACCCTTTTCTAACCTCTCATGACCTATTTCATCTAAGAAAGAACCCTAGAAAACAATGGCTTCTTGGCTCTGCCATTAGATTTCATGGAGATTTATCCGTACACAAGTATATGCCTCCTGTGATCTATGTACACACAGGCCCACACACCCTGTGCTAAGCTTTACATTAACTGCACCGAATGAAATATCAGTGAATTTTTTCTAAAAATGTTAAACTATGTAAGTAACTACTTTGAAAGTTTGGAAAATCTAAATTTCCAGGCAAAATACTCATCCTCTTAAATAATTTTGTCTAAAGTGTATATTCGGTCTTGAGTTTTATTTAGAAAGGTTGTCTTGAACTTTAGAGTATACGAAATCCCTCTCTGAAAATCTTTCCCCTTAAGACAGCCCTGACACTGAGAAGTCACATTTTTGGCCCAATTATTTCTTATTGTTTCTTTGTTGTTACTGCTTATCCTATGTAGTTCAAAATCGATCAAAAGCACATGAACCAAATATAGCAACTGGTTATTACTTACGTCTTTAAAAGCCTATTCAGCATCTCTGTTCTTTCATCCCTGTGTTCCTGTTCTCTTTCTATTCTTCTACTTCATTGTTTTTATGTATACATCTATAAATATTTATAGATCCAAGTGTAATGTATATATATATTCTGTGGATGTTTGTGTGTACACATAAAAATACACTTATTGCCAGATCTATCCACCGACAGGGTCATGAAACACAATACCTCAGTAGCAATGATCACACCCAACACCCAGATCTTGTCTTCTAAACACCTTTCTTTGCTAAAAGGGAAAGAAGGATATTACTACTAAGGGTGTGTGTGTGTGTGTGTGTGTGTGTGTTTGAGACAGGATCTTGGATGAATGACTGATTTCAGAGGGAGGAATGGTAATGTGAAAAAGAAACCTGAAACAGTAACAAAAATAAGGAAATGCTTATAAAACAATAAAAAGATGCAAGAAAGGCACAGGAAGGACCTCCCTTTGGACATTTTGGGAAGAGCTTGGGTGTCTACATTAATACTGATAAAATGAAATACAACTAATTAAATTAAGCTGGAATAGATGAATCCATCCTGATAGAAGTGTGGGAAAAAGAAAACTTCAACCTTAAAATGAAATACCAACTAATAAGCATGCAAGAGATGCTAGAATACTATAAAGCTGTTCTCCTGGACAATTACATCAGGCAGGAATTTTCAATGGATGACCAGACTTCAAATTCTCACTTTCAACTATTTCCAGCTACTTCTTCAGGCATCTGAATACCTAATCCTGGGTAGGATCACTGAGAGCATTAGATGCATCTCAGGTTTGATTCGTGCACAGGCAGACCAGGCCCAAGTGGGCTTTGGGTAATAGTGACTCGTACTGCCTTTAACTACATCATCACTTCTCTGTGATGACAGGCACGACGGCCTGCTTCAAGCATTCTGTAACATACACATACATGGAAAGATCATGTTCCACCCCATAGTATATATAATTTCTATTTGTCAATTAAAGATAAAAAGTTTTTAAAAGTTGTAGAGTAGAGAGAAGCGCTGACTATCCAGCAGTCGGCTTTGGGCAAAAGCAGAGAACATGCAGAACATGTGTTCCACTCCATCCTCCTTGTTATCGCAGCTGGCATGCATGTCATACTTGCTCTGTGCCTGTAACATTGCGATTTATTTTCACCACAACTCAGATGGTGCCAGCTATCATCTCCCCAGCTGAGATGTTAAATAACTTGTCTAAAGTCAGGGCTCAATTTCTGACCTAAACAGCCTGACTCCAAAGTTGGCCCTTGCAGTATAGTACATCCCTGAAGGGTTCCATCTAGTATTATCTTTCAAAATGCAAAAACAAATTTATATGTCTGCGTCTTAGCGCTCATCTTAATTTTCTGGCTATAAAAGTTTGGGGCCACAGTGATCATTTTTAAGCTGTGAGACCAGCAGTGATTTTCCATCAGATGGTAACCCTTAATGACATAAACAGAAGGCTCTCTTTGCCTGTGGCGTATCAGTGTCCTTTAAGTGCTGCGCAGATGGCCTTTACATTACACCCGAGGGCACCAGTCCTAGTATCTGGAAGCACATTCCAGTCTTGCAAAAGCAGACTTGGGTCCCCACTATTCACACCTGAGTGTGCACTTTATTAAGCAAGATGCCAGATACAAAACATAAAAAGTAAAAAGTGGGAGCTATGTGCTGCTGAGACTGAAGGAACGCATTTGCCTTATTTAGTGACACTCAGCCAATGCTTGTGCCCCTGCCATTAACTATCGACCTCCAATAAGTTCTCCTACCACTCAGCCTCAGCTTCCGTCTCTGCCTAAATTGGAGATAATAACAGGACTATGGAGAGGATCAAATAAATATACACATAAGTGGTGCTTAGAACAGTGCTTGTCATAAAATAGTCAATAGACATTAGCTGTCACTGTTATTATCTATGGCGTGACCCTAAGGGCCTGAGAAAGTTAATCAATGTGTTCCTCAGCAAGTGCCCAGTTTACTTCTACTGCACTCACTCCTAATGCACATGCATCTGCGCAAAGGTGCACATCATCCAGTCTTAATCTGACCAAGCATCGTTGTCACAACTATTGGGCAAAACCAGGATTAACAGAGCTACTCTCACATGTCCCATGTCTCTCGGGAGCATCCCATCCTCTGCCACATCTCACAAGGGATTATGGGGAGCTCTGTAAATTATAGGAAATTCCCTTTCACCCCTGAATGCAAGTGGTTTCTTCATTCTTCATATTTCAGGCTTTGGCTGAGAACTTTGCATCAATTACTTTTTTTTTCTTTTTTTTTTTTCACAAAAAGCCTTCACTGATGTCTAATTACAGACTTCTTTATCTGTAATTTTAGGGTTTAAAGAAACTTTAAAATGCGATATTTGTCACTTTATATTCATCATAATGTCATGGCTTTTTAATGTCATGGTTTGATTTTAAAATTTTTTTGAGAAAAAATTTCTTTCGTAATAAAATCTAACCTAATTTCATTCAAGTTACCTTACCCAGTCTGTGCAGTTTTTTCCCACTGAACCTCTTGCTTTCACTGCGTATCTCTTTTTATTCAATTCAGATAATTTCTCCAGCTATAGAGAACTTGAAATATTTCTCACATAAGGCTTGTTACATTGTACTTCACTGATTTCAGGGAAATTACAGCTATTTTATTTAACAAAACCCCTATCTCTTAATACTTATGAGTTTAAATTTTCCCTCTTGCTGTGTAACTCATTACTTTTTTTTGTTTGTTTGTTTGTTTTTTTTGGTTTTTCTCCGGTACCGGGAACCGAACTCATGACTTTGCGCTTGCCAGGCAGGCGCTTTGCCACTGAGCTAAATCCCCAGCCCCACTCATTACATTTCTTAATCTAACCTTCTCAGTTTAAAACTTCAAAAGCAACGCATGCTTTTTGGAAAAGAAAAAGGAGGGAAGAAAATCACGAGGGCACCCGTACTAAGTGTGTACATGTGTCCCGCATTCTGCAGCGGTATGACCACCCTGCCTGTGTAACCGAGTTTAATCCTCACTCAGAACTTGTGAGGCTGATAGCTACAATGTCAACGGCCCAAAGTTATCTCACCACTTTCTAGTAAATCTAGGATCCAAGTCCATATCTGTCAACTTCAAAGCAAACAGGTAACTATTGCATTCTTCAATCTTTCCTACAAAGAGACACTAAATCAGTCCCTTTTCTATTATGACATTTCCATAATGGCATAAATATGATGATAATGATGAAAATAATGATGACAACATTCCTCTACCTACTAAGAAAAGACCATTGTGAAGGATAAGTAGCAGGCAGTGGGCAAGGGTGGAGTCCTGGGGGCCACACAGGCCTTCTAAGGAGGTGGGCTTTACCCTGCAGGTAGTGGAGACTCTTAGAGACGTCTCTGATATGAAGCCCTGAGAAGGCTGATTACGGCAGCACAATCTGGAAGCAAGCTGGCAGAGAAGGGATCTGCATTCACCTAAGCAATAGGTGACAACGTTCTCATGGAGGCAGACCCAGTGGTGATAAAGCCAAGTCATTCCCTGTGCAGGATTGAAATCAGCAAAATGTAATGATACAGATTCCTAACATTTTTATTATTTTTTATTCTCTTTAAAATAAAAAAATTAAACTGCAATAAAATGTAATAATACATTAGAGTAGAAGAGAAGGAACACCAGTGCTTCATGAATGAGTTGAGGGACAAGGGAATCTTGGGAGATGGGGATGTCAGCAGCTCACTCATGTGGGACAAGCTAAGAGGTAGGTGTGGTAGGGGACACAGCCACTCCTGCCCTCTCACCTTGGTTCATTCACTGCCTTTCACAGTCCATTCTCTAAACTTCCCCTTCCTGAAATGCTGCCCGGCTCAACTGCCACCTTCCACAAAAGCATGGCTCTGGAGTGTAGGGGAGAAGTGATACTCTTCCCCTCTGAACTCCCAGTGAATTCGATGACTTTGCTTAGGTGGAAAGAAGCATCCCATTTTACCTCCTATGAAAATTGCCTGTGAACCCTCTGTTAGACTGTAAAATCCCCCAGGACTAAAACCACGTCTGTTCTTTGTCTCTCTATATTCTCAAGAGAACTAAGCCATTGATATATGTGACATATCTACAATCTGAATAATTTTAAATAGGTGAAATAAAGTGTGGTACTAGCCATTTGGGGGGACTTAGCATCTGTCACCCCATTGGAAGCACCCTGAAAGCAGGTACTGTGATGTACAGTCTTATATGCTACTGTCATAGGAGCCTTATTCCATTTCCTGCTTATCTTAATGCTAATTAGTGTCTCATTAATATCTGTAAAAAGACCTTGATAGAGATGCCATCTCTTCCACTTTTGTCTTTACCCAATCCGTCTACGGTATTTATCTTTTAAGGATGGCATCTTAGCAGTGAACACGATCCTAGCAGATTTTGTTTATCTAAATTAGTCCTAACCTCCTTCACTCAGAAACACAGTTATCTTCGTGCCAACCTCCCATAGTCCTTGCATTTGTATAAAGACATGTTAGTACTTTTGTGGCTTTTTTTAATCTATCTTGCATCATATGCGATAGAAAATCATATCCTCTGCCTAATTTTTTGAAAAGCCACTAACCTGCCAGTGTTGGCAGAGCACACTAAGAACTAGAGTGTGGTGACAGAAAGGCACCAAGCAGCAGACAAAGCTTAAGGTTTGCGAAGTAGTGGTGCTCTACAGCCTGTTGTATTGGGTGTGAAATTAGATCCTATCAGTGTCACACTCACCCCGGAGCGAATGTCCCTTCGTGACAACTGTGTGCAGTGCTTCAAGCCAAATGATAGAATATGATTTCCAGCAATTATATTTTTGGAGCAGAATCTCTCCAAAAGTATCAGCATATTATTGATTGGCCTGTAGCTAATCCCAAAGTACCTCTGGTAACAAGTGGCCACCACCAGCTTCAAAAACAGATGCTGCAGGGTAATTTGAAGCAAAACAAGCACTAGCTAGGGTGACAGCAGAAACCTTTCCAAGGCTGAGCATAACACAATGTTACATGGAGATGCTACATCTGAAAACTGGGAGAGACCTGTCACATCCTCCCTCTCTCTCTTCTCAGCCTCGTTTGTCTACCCACAACCTTTTATTGACCATGTATCAACTCTGTGCTAGAAACTGTTTAAAACTGAAAATGCAGTGGTAACCAAGACAAGAAAGTTTGAAGCCAAAGGACAAAAGGAGTCTAACGCAGATCGCAAAGTCACCAGATTTTAGGGCATTGGAGACTGCATGCCTAGTGCTCCCAAAATTCATATGTTGAAGCCTAGTCATCATTGTGAGGGTGTTAGGAGGTTGTGTCTTTCAGGTGTGATTAGCTCAGGAAAGCAGAGCCTTACGATGGGATCATTCCCCTTCTAAATAAAGCTCCAGAGGAACCAGGTAGAGACACACCACAAAGGTCATCCGTGAAAACTGACTTTCATCAGACGCAAAATCTATTGACAACTCCATCCTCTATGACCCAGCCTTAAGAGCCATAAGAAATAAATTCTTTTTATTTATAAGCTAACAAGTTAATAGCATTTTCTTAACCCAGGACTAAGACACAGGAGAAGTCTAGAAAATTTTCATGATCACCAGCTGATTTTTACACAGTACCAAGTATCATCCAGCTTAAATATTCCTTAGATTTACATCTCTCTATATATGTAAGGAAAGATCATCAAAGATGGGGTAGTGCTGTTTCAGGAAAAGTAGCAAACAGAGCTACAAACAGGAAGAACACCTATGTCTATGGCTTTTAGCCAAAAATGTGCTTTTGGGTTGGAGACCACCAGGATTTGGAACATTTAAGATGCTGGAACTCCTGGTAAGATTTTTTTTTTTCTGGTTTTGTTTTTTTCTGGTATCAGGAATTGAACTCATGACCTTGCGTTTGCCAGGCAGGCACTGTGCCGCTGAGCTAAATCCCTAGCCCCTCCTGGTAAGACTTTTACTGGGGGTAGATCTCTTTCAACAAGCACTTCAAAAAAAAAGCAGCTAGAACTTTGATTAGGCAGGGGCTCAGTAAATACAATGGGGAGAAACGTTTGGAAAAAAGAGATCTACATGGGCAATGTGCGTGCTCACAAACATCAGCTGTAAAATCTTTATAAGTACTTTAAGATCATATTTCTCAGGAAAAAAGCTCCAAAATATGTCAATAGTTATTGAAAGAAAAAAACTACAGGAATGTTCTTTCAGACCAAGTCAAGTAGCTGTCATTATTACAAGACTTTTAGAGTCCATTTGCATTACAAACTTCTGATAGAAAGGTATAAAGATCCAGTGTATCCCCTCATGGAATTTTTCTTCTTTTTCCTTAGATTCTAAAAAGACTATTTTTTGAAAACTGATATAAAGCAATCTCTGTATTTTAAAAGCTGCATTTTAGGGAGGTTAATTAATGCATTCAAAGCCACCAGCCAGCTGCTCCAGTCCTGACCTAGTACTTTTCCCAGTTCTTCACAATAGTCACCAATTTGCCAAGTGGGTCTCTAATTCTGATGATACTACTTCCTTCTATTTTAATCTCTTTGCTTTATCAAAAAGGAAATCTAATGTTCTCATATTTGCCTGACTTTGGGATGACCTTAGCAACAAAAGAAAAGATATCTTGCATATTCTCAGAAGTAGCATAAAAAGTTAGTGGACTTTTTAAAGGTGACATCTCTTAAAAACTGAGGCAAAACCCTTCATGTCAGACCAACCCAGTGAAGGTTCTTGGTGTCCTCTTGCGGCCATGCTTGGAGTAAATCATTATCTCTGTGTGTCCCTGTGTTATTGTTATTGTTGACTTTTCTCACAGCACAACTTACTGTCATCCCTGATGTCTGAGATATCTTACAAAAGCATAGATTTTTAAATTTAATTCATTGAGTAATTTACTCATTTACTAGTGTATCCAAGAAACATCCACTGAGCCTGATCACCTGTACTCTGAGTCAATCCCTCAGGTAGTGTCTGCCTTGATGCTGAGATCCATTGCATCCATTCCATGAAGGGAAACAGTTCCCCTCCCTAAGGAGACCCCAGCAGTGCAGTGGAGGCAGATACTGACCAGCCAGCCCTCCTACTGGTGAAGGGAAATGCATGCCTCCTTAGTACACAGAGCTGAGCAAGGAAAATATCACAGAAAATCTAAAGAAAGACTCTGATTTTAAGGACTTTGGAAACCGGCTCTTCAGATTAGTTCCTGTATGAAATCTAGACTTGTGTAAACTGGAAGAAAGGAAACCACAGCCCCATGCCTTCCCTGGCCACCCTACTTCCCATGGTTGTCCCCATGTATGGTACTATGACACCCTGTTTCCTTTATGTCCACCTATGTACTATTCTCTGAAGTCATCATTGTCATTCTTTACCTTCTTTGTCTCTTTTCTGTCTGTCCTATGCTCCAGGACTTATGTTGCTTGAGAGCAGAGATTTTTTTCATTTCTTGCTAGTCCCTTACATTTAGAACCCCCTGGCACACTGCTGTCAATCAGTAATACCTGGACGAAGGGACAGTTGCTGTGTGACCTGCCCACAGGTCTCTTTTCCTCCTACCACATCCTACATGAACAATAACCTATTTTTGTCTTTGACATCCCTCTAGAAGTGCTGAAATATTTAGTTTAAACTAAGTAGTACAAAAACTCCAAGTTGGAGGAAAATATATTTATCAAATGCAATTAGATTTAATTCACAAAGTTGGGGCCAAGCAATAGCTTGAAAAATGACTACCAGTCCATTTCAAATACCATTAGTAGAAGAGAGAAGAAAAAGAACTATTGGATGTAACTATTGTACATCAGCACCAAAATTGAGTATTTATGCAAGAACTGTACTTTTAATTTTTATCAGAAATCTTCCCTGAGGCAAAATCCTTTCAGGCACAGAACCATGTAAGGGTCCTTGTGAATTTGCCCACGTGACCCACACAAGCTGCCTGGCCCTTCACAGATGACTACTATTCCTAAAATTCACCTCCATATGCTTTGATTGGTACATTAGGGGTAACAATCAGTCCACTCTGAAAAGAAAGCATGAATAGTGCAAGCTTCTTCAGGAGGGAGAGAAAAAGGCTTCCAGACACAGTCTCCGCCATATTCAGAGGCAGGCACCTCTTCCAAAACAGTGGCCAAGGACAGTCTTTGATCACCAGGCACCTGCTCATTTCTTTTCTCCACAGTCGAGCCAGCCACAAAGCCCATTGTGAGTGCAGTTCTGAGTTTGTCTGGCTGAAGTGGTTAGTAATTAGTTCCTTTTACATTTGGTAATTTTGTTAACACAACTCAGTAGGTGTCTTGTTAATTTGTTCATTACTAGGTGGATGAAAGTGTGCTTCTCTTCTGTGAATACCAATTATTCCTAAATGAGGTAATTTCACCATGACAGTGAAATTTCCTCATTCTTCTCTGGTTTAAGAATATCACTGCCGGGAATGAGCAGCTTCAAACAAAGAAAGCTGGGGGAGCAGGAAAAGGGTGCTCTTCCATGAAAAAGGGGGCATACCTGATTGTTTTCGCAATCCCGAGAAAGCCCGCTTTGCAGAGGAATTTAGGGGGAAGAGGGAGAACATGCGTGTGCTATTGCTGCTTCATGCACAGCTGGCCCTGGCTCTGCAGGTTCTCTTTGCAGCAACTAAGGGACCTGTCACTGTGGGACCGTAGGAGCAAGTGGTCATCCCATCACCACCTGGGCAACTTGGTCTCACCCCAGGATGCTTACCACCAGTGAAACAAACAAAATACATCTCCAGGTCTCCAGCAAAGACTCTCCAAACTCTGCTCCTCAAACATTCTCTTTCCTAAATAGAAGCAGCTACATCAAGTCTCAGCCTTCCATCACTGAATTTTTGGAAGGTTAAAAAAATAAAACAAAACAAAACAAAAACCTCTGTCTTTGGCTATATTGTGTATAAGGTGAAGAAGGGGAGCAAGCACATCTCTGAAGGCAGGCAGGGAGGAGGGGATTACATTCCCTGAGAATGGAAACTGTTCCTTTCCCATTTGTGTCCCCGAACATCTCTTATTCCTAGATCACAGGACTTTGTTGCAACAAATTTCAACTGGTCTGCAACTCCTGTTTCCTTCTAGGTGGACCCTGATGAACCCACCTTGTTCTTATGCACTTGCCCTGTGTTATGAAGCCAGGAAGGTTGATTTGTGTTATTCAGTCAAGGGAACTGAGATTCACACTGCAAAATGGAGCAGCTAGGGACAAGAGAGTCGCGAGGGTCCTTCTGCTTGTCTATTTTGCCCTCCTCCCAAGGACAGAGGAAAGGTAAACCTACTAATCCGCTTTCAAGATGCCTTTGGGGGCCATGAGAGAAGTAAGGGAAACACGATGGCTTGGGTCCCCCTTAGAAGACCTTCATGAAGTCACCAGGGATTTCCCGAGCACCCTGCTGCTCTTCTGCTCCCTTCCCTTTCTGCTGTCTCCAGATGATTTCCAGCCCAAGAAATCACAGCAATATTTGTGTCCCTTTCCCCTGAGACAGCCCTTGGCAGGCTTCTGGGTCTTGGAGGAGGTAGGAAAGAGTGACTGTGTATCTCAATTTTTGGTTCTTACATTTTTGCCTTAGCAGGATCTCATTTCCTGACTATTGAAATTACTCTTTGAGCTACTTGCACTCAAATGCAACTATACAAGGGGACACACACTATGGGTCCCAATCACTATAGATTCCTGAGTGATTAACACAGTATCTAAGATATGCTAGTTGGGCAATGAATATCGCTACTGTTGATAATGAATAATAATAAAATCAATAATAAATAGCAATTACAAAGGCATCAAAGCACTGTCCCAAATATTTTACATACTTTACTACACTGAACCCTTGAAATTGCCATAAGAAATAGAAATTATTAACAAACCCAGGCTAAGGATGAGAACACTGAGATACAGAGAAGTTAAATGTTGTACTCAAGGCTACAGCATTGTAAAGAGGCACCGCAACAAGTGTTGGCTGCCTCTGTTCTCATTGACTTTTCAGCAGGAGGAATTGTGTCATATCTTTCCTGGTATCTCCCGCAATATTTGGCCAAAATGTCTTGGATTCAAGTAGAACAGCACAGCTGACGAGCGCTGAGGATTGTGAGTGGTCCTATCTGGATTTGAATCTGGCTCCATCACTTGTTGGCTATGAGCACCCCGGAGATGATTTCCTCTTTTTATGGTGCAGATAATCACAGCACCATCCCTGAGGGTTGCAAAGCTCCAGCTTAGCATGGTGCCCGCTTGGCACTAGTTACTCAGTGATATTAGTTATCATACCTCAGTGACCAACCTGGCTGTAACAACACAGCAGGCGCTCAGTAACTACCTGCCAGGAGAATGGACGGCTGGGTACATAAATCAAAGAGAATGGAAGGCCTACATTCCATCCTTTTCCTCCAAGCCAGGAACAAAGCACCACTCACCAGGTCTAGTGCTCACAGAGCCTGCTTGTCAGCTCATGGATCCTGGTCCTCTGTTCACACCTCAAAAGCAGGAGAGAGAGAGAACATTGAGCAGGAGGTGTCTTATTCCACAGGGCTCTGCTAAAAGCAGGACTGACGCCTTCTGCACTTTTTCAGCCTGAGACCCCATGGCAAGAGAGGCTCACGGGCTTAAGCATGGAGTGGGGACGCATAAGGGGAAAATGAGTCTCCAGGTTGAAGTCTTTACAGTGTCATACGCCACAGATGTGGGAGATCTGCTGAGCCCAATAAAATGGGGACACCTGAGTGAAAGACAGGTTCTGGGAGATTTCAACTCAGAATGTTTTCCACGCTGGATGGGAGCCAAGTCCAGGAGAAATTCTGCTGTCATTTCCTTTCACAGCCACTGGCAAGCAAGTATAAAACCAAGTGAGTTGAAGAGACAGGCATGGTGGCAGGGATTTAACAGCAGAGTTAAGTAGATGAGACAGAAATATGCTTCAGAGCTGAAATATGGAAGACAGAGAGCAGAGGCCAGTTCTCCCAGAGTCCGTAGCACTTAGGAATGGCACCACTTTCCAGGGAGAGAAATAAGCAAAGCAAGCAGCTCACCCTGGGATGGAAGCCATATTGGGCCTGCTGGATCCACGCCTCTTGGGGCCCTTCTGACTTTACCATACGAGAAGCCTGCAGCTGGGCCTGAATATAAACACGACTTCTTCAGAGGAGCATATGTAGAATGTAACAAATTAATGCTAACACATTCATCCAATTTCCAACTATTGACACATCATTTTTCACTTTGACATTTTTATCCCCAAAAGGGCTGCTTCATCAGATGTGGAAGAAGAGCACCAACAAAGGAAGATGTCTTCATGATGCTCTCTGGCTCACTCCCATAGCTCTGCCAAGACAGGAGACCACAGGGAGGTTTTACACAGATGGGTTCAGAGACAACGTGGTTGGTTCCCATGGTGCCTGGCATCTGGTCCTGAAGGGTAGCAGGGGGGATCTTTGCAGTAGGTGAGAAGACCTCTTTTGCAAAACCACCATGTGACAGAGTCCTAAAGGAAACCATTTGTGCTTACTAAGATTAGAAGGAAACTTCAAGGGAATTTGAATTTCCTTGCTTTGGGCTTAAACACCTCCAAAGAGGGAAGCACAGATTTGGAAACAAGAATAACAAAGTCTGCTAAGAATTCCGGGGCACTGAGCAGGTAAAATTTCTAGGGGGACTTTCTATCACCTACCTGCCGTGGTTATTAATGCCTCAACCATAAATTACCTCCATCAGGAAATTGTGCATTAGTTTCCCTAAGTTTTGCAGATGAGTAAATTGGTACATAGAGAAGATGAGTAGGTTTGCCCCGGGCCCTACAGTGAGTCATTGGCAACTGAAGAATTACAAATCTGAGCTCCTGACTTGCAGCTCTGAGCTCACACCTTCAGGATCAATCTTAGATCCACCAGACAATGGCTTCAAAAGCTTTTATGGCAATTAGTGTAGGAACACTGTCTCCTGTGAGGACACACCTACTGGAGTCTCCTTTCGGACCCTGGCATGGTTGATTCCAGGAGCAAGGAACCAAAGACATAATTTACCTAAAGCACTTGGAGTTCTTTTATCTCCAGGCAGACTTCTTAATGGCAGAGTCCATACCTTATAAGGAGAAAAGTCTAGAGATGCAAATTCTTTCCCTGGCATAGCTTGGCAGGAGGAAAGTTTAGGTGTGGGGGAGCATCGGTTTGTTTTTGAACTCGAAACTGACATTAACTGAGTATAACCAATATTGTGCCATAGCACTACTCCTACCTGATAACCCACAGTTGTTGAATGAATGTCTTTTGCTTTCTTGCAAATGTGCACGTATATTAAAAAGCACTTACGGAGGTAAAAAGAGAGCTCGGAATTTTCCGCTCCTGTTGCTACTCTCTGCCAAGTGGGTAGTGCCGACAACATTCACTGCAGTTGCTCTGTGATCTAGACAGCTAGGTTTTATGGTGGAAGCCAGCGATGATCACAAAGAGCGCTTTAAATCTAGCACTTACCTTCACTTAGGTTAAACAGTGGCTATGGAAATCTCAGTTATGAAGAAAAGGGAGAGGAGTATGCTACTGATGGTTCTACCAACACTATTGTTTCTTCGTTCTTTGGCCAGCAGTGAGGATTGTAGGGGAAAACCTCTGCTCCGGAAATTTAAATGCAAACTCTAGCAAACTAAATGAATCACTACTGCTCTTCTCCAGGAAAGACACTTGTGATTCTCCACACCCTTTTCTTTAGCTTATCAACAGTACTTTTCAATCAAGTGGCAAGTGACATTTATGGTGCACCTACCTCCCTGGCAATGGTTGTGTGCCCCAAGTTTCAGAGAGCAGTTTTATGGCTCTTGCACATTCTTTCCCAGGTCTGAAGGAAACCAGGTAGAAAGCCAGGCATTCTCCTGAGAGAATGCCTGAAGCTGCACTTAGCTCTAGTGGTCCTGCCCTTATCTTGATTTGTTTTATTCTGCAGCGGTGAGGATTGGATCCAAAGCTTCGCATATGGTAGACAAGAGCCTTTCCTCAGAGGTATACCTCTTGCCATGACCTGGTCTCAGAAAGGGTTCCTAGTGTGTCAGAAGACTTGTGCTCTTCACAGTGATACAAATTTACCAGGCTTGCCCTTCAGTCTATCCAGAGGTGCTCTGATTTCACATAATGTCAATTCACACATCAGCTGGGTTTCAGAGATGGATGTGAACTTCAGGTTATACCACAAAGAAAGTTAAGTTCTATTTTATCCAAGAGGATTTCCCTTGTCATCTTCACGGCAATGCTAATTTTCTCTGAGCCTCCTAAAAGCAACTCGTCCCTATGACCACTTATTGCAATCACCTAAAGTCTTGCTTCCGGAATTTAGCAGCAAAGTAACCTGGTTTCAAATTGTGTATCAAAAGGTTTTTACATAAGCTGAGATGGGAAGGCTAGACTCGATATTCACTGGGAATAATTTGGGGGAAGAAACGCGTGACTCACCTCAGGATGTGCCCCCAGGACTGCATGGTCCTTTGAGCTTTCTGCAACCTATGGGTGCCTTTCCGCTCCAAGGCCCCAGACTTACCCAGCCAGGCCTCCACAATAATAGCCAGGCAAAACTTTATCAAAGGGAGAGAGAAAAAGTCCTGACAGATGACGCTGCCAGCATTTCGGCAGCTAGGTTAGCTTTGTTCTACTGCCATTCTGTCAAGCTTAACAAGCAGATATTAAGAAAAGTTTATAGAGAATCCAGATGAAAGGTTGTCAGTGGAGATGAGAGCTGCCAGTGGGCACTGCGAATCACAGCTGGGTGTAGACTTTGCCACAACTGGCTGAGAGCAAAAGAGTTTGATATGGGAGCAGCTGCTTCCAACCCCTGCTAGAAGCAAGGCTTAATCATCTGGCACCCGAGAGTCTAGGGCTCCACCTGGAGCGAGACAGGAACTGGGAGTATTCTGGGCATGAGCCTCATCATTAGATTAGAAACAAATGATGTTATTTGCAGAAGTCAGTTCTTTGACTGGTCCTGACCTGGTGTGACATTTCCTCACCGGAATACTTTCACCCAAGCACACAAGGGCAATGGAAATAAGATACAAGCAAAAGCTTCAGGAGGGAGTTGGTGATTTGACCTAAGGGGTTGGGGATAGGCTTGAGAAAGAAGGGGAGACACCCTAGGAAAAAGCACAATCAGGCAAAGTGATTAGGTCATGGTATATAGGGCGAGCTGATGGAGATCTTGTAGCAGTTTGCAGGAACAATAATTTTTTTTCCTGAATCCACATTCCTTTCAACTGAGTGCTTTTTGAAAGGTGGATGAGTCAAAACACCTGTGCAGGGCTGTGTGTCATCAAAGCACCGAAGGTAAAGTTTCAAGCCCCATGAGAGACGGCTGTCATTGGCCCACCCATTTGCTCCCCCTTCCTGCTGAGTCCTATTTCTACACTGCAATCAATTAGAAAATAATTACGTTGGTTCTTTAAAACAAAACCAGAACTCAAACTTTAAAAATAAAGACCCAAGAGATGCAAAGACGAGAAGGGGGAAGGGGACCGAAGAAGAAAGAATGAAGACGTGTCACGCACATCACCTGCTACCCACGCTGAACATAAGCGATAGAGCAAACAAGCTAATAAACATCGTAAGCAAATAAACACAAAAAGCCTCACCTTCTGACTGATATGGCTCTTCTGTTCCAGCTGTGCATGTTTTGAACGCAGATAGCTAATGCATTAAAAGATAGAACTATAAATTGTAGCCAATTCTGCACAAAATCACTGAAATCTCCTTACATATATCTGCTACCAAGGAGGCAATAGTGCTTGCATGGAGTCGATTCCTTCTAATTTGAATCACAAAGATACTTTCCTTCATGGAGACGCAATTCATGTAACATAAAAATAATCATTTTAGAGGAAACAGTTCAGTGGTGTTTAGTTCATGCAGTTCGTTAGATAACGTTTACCTCTATCTATCCCAAAAAGTGTTTAATCACCCGAAAGAGAACAAGAGAACGCCTTCCCAATGTATAGTTACTCACAGGCCCCTCTTCTTCTTCCCCTAGACCCCAGGGCACAATTGCATTTTAGAACAATATCCACACATGCTTTGTTGTGGTTGAGTAAGAATCACAATTCCCATTAAACCCCCACCCACCCAGTCATGTTGGGTTAGGGGTTTTCTCAAGGTCTGACCACAATTAAGATCTCGGGTCTAGACACAAAATGCTCACAAAGACAAGTTCCCCACCACTTTAGAATTGTATTACATTGATCAAAGCCACCACAGCCATAAGCCAAGTTTTCTACAGTCTTTCAAGAAGATTGTCATTTTCCTTTGTGTAACTGGTGGGTTTTTCTTTGAAGCCAAATGATAAACCTGAAGTTCATCTCCCGGAGATTTCTTTTTTTTTTTTTTTTGAGATCTCCATTTTACAGGTGAGCGATGCAGGTGCCTCCTCCAAGTTAAATGCTCTTCTGGCCAACAGATTTATATCTGTGGACAGATCTGAAACCACAAAGGCTGAGTTTCCAGGTTCCTCTGCGCCTCTGAGACTTTACACACATGCACACTGACTTGCATTATAATCCCTCTATTTTTAGTTACACATAAGTTTTGTCGAAGTTTCTCTTGGAAAGTCTGAAGGTTTTCAGCAGTTATTTTTGTGATCCCTAAGAAGGAAGACCTAGCTTTTTCCACCTCAGAAATGCCAATTTTCTTTTTTTCATTTTATGTCTGCTTCCAACAGCCAGACTGTAACATGCCCTAATTCCTTCTCATGTGGCTCTTCCTCATTCAAGGCAAGGAGTTTTACTGAATCCAAAAGAAAAAATAACTCATTTAAAAATAATTTTGTCCCATGTACAGTAAAAAAGTTGTCTAAGAAGGTTCATTTACATTGTTACCTGAGGCCATTGGAGGCTTATGCAAAGTGCACTGCATAATTCCTCCAGGCTGTTAGTAGGTGGATTTTCCCCCGTGAGTGGAAAGGAGTGAGTTTTCAAAGAGATCAGGATGCCAAAAGAAAAAAAAAAAAAAGACTATAAAAATATTCATGCTGTGGGGAGGGAAAGGGAATGTTCGAGCTGATGCAATGGAGAGCTTTTTTCTGGCCCCTGTATTTGGATTTCTATTTTAAAACTGAATTTTTTAGCATCACTCTTGCAAGCATCATAAATAAATGACGAGACTCTGTGTACACGGAGATGTCTAAGGTATGTGAACTCGATGAGGATGTCTAGTCCTGAGTTCTACCCCCTTCTGTTTTACCTTTGAGGTTGTCTTGAAAACAGGTGTCAAGGAAGGAATACTCTCTTGGTGATGAAGAGAAAGTCCCTGATACTATGGGTGAGGGGAGTTCAATCATTTGAGAATTATTTTGAACTCTTCCTTATTTTGATTCTCCAATAAAAATGTGCAAAGTATGTAGTCTATTCTAAAGGAGAGAATACCATCATAATTCACAATCATCAGAAGAGATTATTCTTTCACTGTAATGATTGATCAACTCAAGACCACGTTCAGGAACCAGCAGAATTTTACAGCCGTAGACTGGTTATTTCACTTGTATAAATGGTTGCATAGCTGAAGCCCATTATTGCAGGTTCTATGTGCATGGATAGATATAGGAACACAGGTCAAGCCATGCACCCAAAGATCTAATCTGCGCTCTCATACATGTGTCTTAGTAAAGCTATAAGACAAGAAAGGAAAATGATACTGATCCACCTCCTCATCCATCGTTTCCTTTGGGGCAAACCTGCAATAATTTATTATACCAAAGAAAATGCTCCTGTTAGCAATGCAGCAATGAAAATTAAGAATGGATATCACTGAATATTAAGTAATAACCCAAGTATTAAGCCAAATGTCTTCAAAACCTGAATTTACTACTGTGATGCCTACATCAACTCGTGATTCATATATATTCCAGGAAGGTCGTAGTGAATACTTCTATCCTTAGTTGCTCTGAGGAAAGACTGCCATGATCCATTCACCTTCATTCACAGAGCTGGTACTTGGCCCCAGATATGCTGAGTATCAATATTTGTGTTTTTTACCTACATTCTTACCTCTCACACTTCACGTTTATCAAGTCACCATTTCCACTCATTCCATAAGCATTCACCAAACAGCCAAGAGTCTTCTCCTTGTGGAAGCAATGTGATTCTGCGAAAGCTAAATGAGATATACTCCTTCAGTCCCAGGCTGAGAGGCCAGGAATGCACAAATCCAGAGAAAAACATAATCACTGTAGCAGACAGTGGCCAAAAGGCAGTAAAGGCTCACTAAAAGGAAAGGGGATGGTGCCGGGCATGGCGGCACAGCACACGCCTGTAATCCCAGCACTAGAGAGGCTGAGGCAGGAGGCTCGTTGTGGGTTCGAGACCAGCCTGGGCTACAAAGTGAGCTCAAGGCCAGCCTGAACTGCACATCAAGACCCTGTCCCAAAAAGACAAAAAAAAAAAAAGGAAAGGTGACAGGAGAACATCAAGGACAAAGCTGAATTTTAGCTAGATGTGCAAGTGCAAACAAGATTATAGGAGAAAAATGCATCTGAAGGACAGTGATCAGAAAGATTTAAGCAAAGCCAAGGTAAACGCAGGATGCATATCATCTGGTAAAGACATTGCCCATTGTGGGTGTCCTCCTCACAGCTTGTCTGGCTTCATTTTCTAAAAATGTCTTACTTTTAAGCAAGGGTATGTTATCTCTAAATCAACCTTCAGAAAAGTCTGCGCCCTTACACGTCTGTGTTTATCATACAACTAATTATTCCTGATTGGAACATTAGGACTTCCCTTGTCTTTCTAAGGAGTGTGTGTGTGTGTGTGTGTGTGTTTGTGTGTGTGTACTTGTGTGTGCCACACTAGGAAATCCAGGATCATTCATGTTGTTAACTGAAAGTAAACACATACAATGTGCCAACTACATATAGAGATTTGGCAGAAAAAATCATTTATCTGAGACAGAAATAGGATAGTATTGCTTATATGTTCTCCCAACAGCTTTGGTAGCTAATGGCCCACCTTAAAGAATTCATATGCCTGGATCCTGGCATATGCATAACTACTGAACTGCGGAGTCATGTGGAGGCTATGGTACTGAGGAGGGAGAGCCCGGCTTTAATGTTCCAGGTACTGATCCTGGGATGGACAGAGGAACCACAGTGGGAGACTTCCCTTAGAATATCTTGGACTTGACTTGGAAATGCAACTTGAAAGTAAGATAGACTTTCAAAATATGGCAGATGGCATGAACAGTGAAGAAGATGGAGCTGCACCCAGACCCAGGAGAAATCTCCAAGTCTTCAGCACAAGTGGAACCGAGAGCCAGGAGGACTGCAGAAATGGTGCTCCACATTGGCTTGCTTTACCCTCCTTCATCAGTCACTCTTCCTTTTGCTCTTCCTGTACTTCTTCCCTTCTTTCCTTTTTTTTAGGTATTATCTTCATTCATAAAGAAAGACGTGGAGTATTTCTTTTTCTGAAGCAGAATTTTGACTCCAAATCAGATACAAAAGATGGTTTTAAATTTAAAGAATTATCTGGAAGCTTCATTTCTTTCTCTTTCACCTTAAAAAGAGCAAACCTCTGGGGGCTGCGTGGTCATTCAGGATGAATTTTGATAAGATATCATTACAACAAAGGAAATTACTTTCAGCTAACCTAGGAATCAGCATCTGATGGGCGTCACGGTGAACCCAGGACACAGAGCTTGTTACAGTCAATGGTCTAGTCTTGCCACTGAAGCTGGAAGCTGACTTGAAAGGTGCAAACCACAAATCACAACCTAACCAGCCTGGCTGCGGCTCTGCGGGCACACCCACTAGGAAGTAGCACATGGAAACCCACATGGGTGGAGTCCTGGGAGAAGAATAACAGAAGAGTCATTTATGAAGAAGGCAGCCCATGTCTGTGAACCCGGTGCCTCATCACCCACATTGGAGGTGGGGGATGATACGGCCAGGATGATGAATATTGACATACTGGAGCATCCTTGAGCCAACATGAAATCTGGCTCGAAATAGCTGATATTATTATTTTGATAAATAGTATTTCCAAATGCTATAGTTGGAAAGGAATGAGCTATTTTAGGTTCTATTTGGATGTGTACCCCAATTATGGTCATCGTATTTAATATGATGGTAAAGGGTGGAGGGGCACCTAAATCTTTGAAAAGATTTGTTTAAAATAGGAAACATATGATTTTCTTGACTCATCTCTATTTTTAAAGCCCAAAGTACACATTACCCACTTGCTGCAAAGATGAATCACTGCAGACATTTCATTTTCAATGAAATTTCATCTATCTAAAGACAAGGATTGTCTGTCAGGAGAGATAGGGTGGACATAAACAAAATAAATGCCCCCAAATATTTATCATAGGCTGAGGACATAGCTCCGTGGTAGAGCACTTGGCTAGCATGTCAGAAGCTGTGGGTTCAATCTCCAGTAATACAAAAAAAAATTATCATAATATGGATAGGGAAAATAAGTCTATTCAAAAAATTAAAAGAAGGTACCAAGAATTTTTCAGAAAAATAAGAAAACAAAAGGAAGAACCATGGAAAACAGGGAAGTTCACTTTTACGTCAGTCTAGTCATCAGTGAGTATACTGAGAACCTAAGAACTCAGCACAGTTTTATTCCCAGCAAGAACTAGGTTTCAATCCTGTCCCCAAGACCTAATAGTTGTGCAACCATGGACTGGCTACACCTTTCCATTGAGCTGTACTTTTCCTCACCTGTGAAATGGGGCCAACTGTATTACATAAAGTTTGAGTGAGGCTTATGAAGACCACATTTGAATATAAATTTCATGAACAAAAAGGAATCTCTTCCATTGCTAACCCCTCAGGACCACATACTAATCCTGACGTCCAGTAATAGCAACATTTATTACTAATACTCAGCAGCTGCTATACATACACATCCTATTCTACACCTTTCACACATTTTACTCACATATTCCTCCCAGCTCATAGGGTGAGTGAGGAAATCCAGGCAGTGAGAGATTTGAGTCCATCACCCAAGGTTTTAGGATGCAAGAGAGTCAGTATTTGAACACTGAGTCTCAAGTGTCACAGAGTAGTGAGCACTGAATAAATATTTATGAAACACATTGAGAGAACACCACATGCAAACCACTTACAAATATTCAGCCATGAGGCTGGCACTTGGTTGGTCCATTCATACCACAAGGTTGACTCGCTTTTCCCTTTGCTGTCATATTTTGAAGAACATCAGGCATATGAGAAAGCATGGTCTCTGCCTCAAGAGATACGCCATCTTACTGAGGAAATGTGAGCAACTACAATAAACAGAGGATTATGTGGAAGTATATTTAAAATTAAAGGGTTCAGCATAAGCCAGTTGTCCTAATCTGATATGCAGCTCTAAGAGAATATCATTGACTGGGCAATACACTGTTATCAGACATTTCACTTGGCTCCTCGTTCAGGAACATGGTACCAGCACGTAGCAAGGGCCTTCACGTTATGTCACACATAATGGAAGGCAGAAGGGTGAGAGAGGGTAAGGATGGCAAGAGGGGCCAAACTCACTTTTATAAGATCCACTCCCTCAGTAACAACACGAATCCACTCATGGAGCCCTCATGGCCTGAACACCTCTCCTTAGGTTCCACTGCCTAGCACTGATGCATTGGGATTAAGTTTCAAACACATGTTTTTGAGGACAGATTCAAACCATAGCACCAGTGATCCCAATGAGGGCCATTTTGATACCCCAAGACCTCTGGGAAGGTCTAAAGACTTTTTTGATTTTTCACAACAGGCAGAATATATGCTATTGACATTAGTAGGTGGAAATCAGAGAGACAAAGAGTGATCAGTATAATCTGTTGCTACATGTTGGCCTAGGCCTTATGGGCTATAGTGTTTCTAAGTGAGAGAAATGGCTGGGAACTAGAAAAACCAGGGATGATTTCACTAATGTGGTTAGTTTTTCTTTTTTTTTTTTTAAGGGCAATAGGATTTAAGTACTAGATGTGGAATGGGATGCAAAAGGAGGAACCCAAACCATCACACTCTATGTTTCGATGTACAGCCGGTATCTACACATAATACGTAATCACTCCCATTAAAAACCAGGATCAATGGAGTAATTCTAGCATTAGCCAGAAAGATTTGGCCTGTGCTCACAGGTAGCAAAACAATGATCGAGACCAGAAATTATTAGCCTTACAAATGAATGGATGACACTTCTTTAAACCCAATTAATAAGAACATATTTCTTTTTATTTGTGAGACTGAGAAGAGGCTTAACTGGGAGTATTGCAAAGACTCAGACATGTTTCTTCTCCACCCACAAAACATAAATCACTTAGCAAGGGCTCTGGTTGAACCCTGAAATGAGATTTAGACATCCTAGATCTTGTGTAATGAGCAGGTAAGGCCGATCAGAGCACTACCCTACCTTCCCGGAAACCTCTGTGCTTTGGTGTGACTCTGAGGATCCTTTTCAAAGAGATCTATGTCCCAAAGGAGTCCGACATAGCTAGTTGACACAGCAACAAAACATCAGTCATTGAATGTTAACAATGAATCATAACATGCACAATACTTGGCCACCAAATCTAGCCAAATAAAGCCGAATACAATCACACAACAGTGCTAAGGAAAAACCAAATGAGAGCACAACCTCAGTAGTTAGGTGTCTGGGTTCACATTCGAGCTCCTCTTCTCATTGGCCGTGTGACCCGGGAGAAATCGCGTGACTTTTCTGAGCCTTCACTTGTGACATGTAGTTAATGACTCATAATTGTATCAGGAAAATTGTCATGAGGATTATATCCATTAATTGATGCAAAGGGCTTATTTATGGTACTTGATACATCCTAAGTAGTCAGCAAACCCAGCAAATTATTGTTGTTTAGGAAAAAAGTAAAATAGAGATTAAATTATCTGATGTACTAAACTTTCTATACATTATGTTGGTCTAAGTTGTACTATTTGAGCTTTCCTTCTTGGAAGGTAACACAAAGGACAGTGGGTAGCTTGTGTTTATTCAACACTGTACTCATCTCTCTGGTGTATTTGGGGAGTCTCAGTATCCTCAGGGGCCTTCTTTGTAAGCAGGCATATTGCACCCTAGGAGGAATTCCAGTAGCTCTCAGAGGTGACTTCCGGGATGCTAAAACTTCTTCATACACAAAAAATCACAAGAGGAAGTGCTATCAATGTGATCTCATCAAATTCAGATGTACAGGAAATTAAGATTAGAAATGTGATGTGCAGAGTCATCTGTTTTCAAAGACAAGCCTGCAAACCCAAAACAATAAAATGACACTAAAACAAATGACAGAATGCAGATGGATATCCCTCTGATTGTCTTGAAAGTCTATGTTCTTTCTACTGTTCCATCGTGTTCAGTTGACCAGACTAGGCTTCAAGGAATGTATAATTGCTCTTATATCAGTAGCCTTCCTTTACCAGAATAAAATTGGGTTAAATGCTGCTGCACTCCTAAGCACTAAGGTGAGACCAGATTCAAAGTAATCAAATGTACTCAGCAGGATATTGTGGTTATATGTGACATGAATCCAACTCAAACTAGCTCAAGCAAAGGAACGTATTGGATTGCAAATGTGAAAAACTCCAAACACTGAGCTCTGCTCAGCAGCTACAGTGGCATTCAGGGCTTTAATACTGCAATCAATATTCTGTCTGCTCACCACCCCACTCTCCACAGTGTTGGAATCCTTCTCATTAAACCATTTACTAGCAAGGGGTATAAACCTCACCACATACACCAGGCTTCTGAATGGCTAGGCTGGCACCTCTGAGGCAGAGAAAGTGCATTCCTCACAGTGGTTAAAGGGAAAATCCCCCAGACTGAGTCTTCCTGGTCTAGATTGGGTCAAATGTCAGCCCTGGAAGACATACCATAGTTAGGAGGACGTGGCACTGCTGGGTCCAGCCTCAGCTGCATGATTACTCCAAGGTGGGTAGGAGATATGGGAAGAATGAGACAAGGAAATAAAAAGGTTTCCACATGTGATGTTACGAGAAGACATTTTGATAAATTAGTCTTGCATCTTTTATACCAAGGGACAAGACCAAGAGGAACATGGCTTATGCCAAGATACCTCGGAAAGTATGAGAAATGCAAATTTAGAGTCATTCTCCATAAATCAAAACAATGAAAATAAATTAGCCATATTAGTGAGTAGACTCCTTTCGGTAATACTAAATTATTATCTCTAATAGTCAACTCAGCAATCAAGACCTTCAGTGGTCCCCTCTAACAACAAGGCACTAACCCTAACTCTAACCCTAACCCTAACCCTAACCCTAACCCTAACCCTAACCCTAACCCTAACCCTAACCCTCACCCTCACCCTCACCCTCACCCTAACACACACCCTCACCCTCACCTTCCCTTATTTTCACATGAGGGCATTCACCTCCTGTGTGAGATGCCTCATGGTAAGCTGTGCTGTCTCATTCACAGCACTGTAACACGCAGGACTCTTTATTTATCTAGTTCATGCTATTCCTTGAGGGAACAGCCATGGACATTATGACACAGCTCTGGTACCTGCTATCATTTCAGCACACCGTGATTTAAAAAAAAAAAAAAAAAACAGAAGAAATAAGCCAGCACATTAATAAAAAGTATAATGTGCTGCTCTGCAGCCTTGGTTCTTTTCAGTTCATTGGGTGTATAATTTTTTAAAGCATGAACAAATTATGAAAATGTAACTTTGAAGTATTTATTCCCAAGTAGTCTGTATGCTTATTCCACATTGCCTGTTACTAGTAGGCACTAAATGCCTTACTCTTATCAGGAAATTTTTGAAGTATTTCACTTAGTATTTCAAGTAAAGGTATTCAAAAGCTTTGTCTGTCCCCTTCCTGTAGCCCCTGCTGCAGTGTGTGCAGACTGCTGCTATTGTTTTTTTTTTCTTTTTTTGGTTTTTCTCCGGTACCGGGAACCGAACTCATGACCTTGCGCTTGCCAGGCAGACGCTTTTGCTGCTGAGCTAAATCCCCAGCCCTGCTGCTATTGTTTTTTGCTCATCTGTCTCATAACTGTAACCTCACACTGAGTCGTGGGAGCTAGTAGACATATTGCAGGTAGTGAGCAGATCATGAACTTTGGACTTGTGCAAACTGAATTTGATCTTCAAGTCCATCATCTTCTCATACATTCATTCATTCATTCTTTCATTCATCCACTCCACAAATGTTTAGTAGGTCATGGAGATGGCATATACAATATCAATGGACAGGTGGGGGAAAGAATGGCGGAACCACTGTGAAGAGGAAATGTCTCAAGGGGAAATATCGTTGCTAAAGTTTGTCAGATGATGACAGAGCTGTCTTTACTCTGGTTCCATGTGGCATACTAAAAAGATTGAGAACATCTTCTGGAACATCTTGGCAGCACTTTACCACCACACGGCAGAGAGAGCCTATCTGAGCCCAGCGCTGGAGTAGAAGAAAAGACTGCTAAGAAACAGAAGAAACAGTTATCACCATGAAGTCACCTGAGTTACTGAAGCCAGCGTCCTCCAACACCAGAAAAACCTCTGCATTTTTCAATCATATGAGGTTTTTTTTTTTTTTTTTTAGCTCTCCCCACCCCAACTATTTTGCTTAAATGATGTATTGGGGTCAGTTGTAATGGTGTTTGAAATGAAAGGATGCTGAATGGCACAGAACCGTACCATCCCTATTCTCGCAGAACATTTCCAGAGTACAGTAAGGATTTGATAACTATCAATGCTGTGAAGGATCAAAGGGTCCAAGCACAGCACAGACATAGCATAGCAGGTCTCAGAAAGGCTCCTCCACCAAAAGACGTATTTCAACGAGGGCTGGGAAAATCCTAAGTCTCAATGTTCTAAGCGGGTTTCAAGTACCAACAAGAGGTTTACATATGCAATGAAGTCTGTGGTCTCTTCCCATTCCGATATTTTGTGTTTTCAATTCTTAGGCAGATGAAATTTGGATGGGTTTGGGATTTCACACTTTCTGAGGCTAAGTATTATGCCCCCTCGGCAAGACTGTCACATTCCGATTTATCTGCCTTCCATCTTGCCAACACCTTTGTTCAGGGAAAGTGAAACTCCTCATGTCCACCCATAAATGTTAGGTAAGTGATGGGGAAAGACTTGTTACTCACACTCCACTGACTTACTGCCCTCTGGTTTGAATCTGTCTTAATAATTTGATATATGTCATGGGTTTGTCTAAAGTATTCCTGCCTGTTATTTGTGCTTTGGGGTGTTTATAAGCAATAAATATCTTCAAATATGAAAAAATAGCTGGTGTGTGAACAAGAACTACGGAGACAGATGGGCCTACAACAAACACATTTGGCCTGTTGCAACACATAATTTCATCTTTAAGAAACTGCTATATAACTCATACGATGCACTCAGCAGTAATACAATCCAGATAACACGCAAGGAACTGGCAGTGATGGACGGTGGAACGATTGCTCACTTATTTAGCATATGACATTTACACTCACAGGCTTAGTTTCAATTTGAGGAGAGTAATGACAGTTCTATCACCATGTTTATCATTTGCCTGTCCCAGTTTTCTCCCGCACGCAGGTCTACTCCCTCGCTGCTAGGTGTACAAGATTTTATCGTCCTATATGCAAAGTGGGTTTGTCATGCTTCAGAGCTGTATTTGAAAGGGAAAGCAAGTAAGTGACTTGTTCTCTGGATAATATCTGCAAGTTGATGCTGTATACAATTAATCTACTGTGAAGGTTTTCTTTAAATGAATATGATTTAGGACGGTACAGAAAACTTAAAAAGGCCTGGGGATAGATGGTAGAATGCCTTTATGAGTCTCACAGTAAACCATGTGATATCTGTGTATCTTGCCATTAATTACATCATAGAAAAAACTGAATTACTTAATAACATTTTTATTGTATCCTTTTCCCTAAAACGCAAATTTTGTATAACATTTTACTGCATCGTTCCCAGAAGACGACCATGATTTGGCATAGGAAAACTGATAGCCTGTGAAGTTTGGCTTCAGTTAGAACAGTATTTTGGGGTCCATGTAAAGACAAGGCGAATTATATCTGGCCAGAAGCTATGGCATTTAAAATGCATGCAATTAGTAAAACAGAAGGTTTGATTTCTCATATCAGTTTCATATAAACTTGGAACCCATCTCTTAGGAGAAATTAACTCCTTATAGGAGTTACAAAATAGGAGATTTAGGGCCAGGGCTCAAAAAAAAATTATTGCTCCGTGAAAACAACCAATAAGTATATATTGACTACCTATATGCACAAAGATTAAGTACACTCAGGAAGAAATTTTCTGGAGAAAATGCACAGAAGCAAATTTGAATACAGAAGGCTTTATGAATGAGAAGAAAGATGCAAAATTTAAGCAAACCTGTGCTCTGTACATGGGGACACTTATTAACAGACTCCCTCTTCAGACCACTGAGAACAAAGGGGTGTTTTTATAAAAATCATTAGCCAAGCACTTTGATTAAGGTATCTTTAAGTATCAGACATGGAAAATATGAAAATGAGTTAGATACTGTCCTCTGAACCCACTTATAGGAAGGGTGAAATATGTTCATATTATGACAAGCTGAATCAATTATAGTAGGCATTGTTTGTTGCAGGTCACATACAAGGAATCGGGATTCAGAATAGCTTTGAAGTTTTCAATAGCAACACCAGAGAGAAGACATGTGAATTCTCTGGATAACACTAAGTGAGAGTCTCGGATTGCCACCTTCATGTAATGCAGGAAACATCCAGTCCGTACTGTAGCAGGATGAAGGCTTTTGGCGTGAGCTTTGCAGGATTTCTCAAAACAGGGACCAATGTCAGTATCACCTATGAATTAGAAAGGCAGATTCCAGTCCCATCACAGAACTCTTGAATCTTTAAGATTGGGTCCAAAGAATGTGTGCTGTAATATGTCCTCCTCCTCGGAGCAGTTCTGATCAATAGGTTAGCTTGCACGCTACTGCTCCAGGTCATTCTTCTTCAGGGAGATAAGATCTTTACAGCATCTGATATCTGTGAACCTCTTATGCAGATAGTTAGATAACTGCCAAAAGAGGGTGGAGATGAATTAATATGAAGGATATTAAGCAAAAGGTAAGAAAGGATAGTATTAAACCCAAGAAAAACAAAATGTTCTACCAAAAAGACCCAGTAACCATGGTTTATGGTATGATTCAAAATTGACTCACACACTTACTCATAATCATGTAAATATTAAGTACTGATCTAACCAAAATTAAGATGCACCTACACCGGGAGATAGGGTGAGTGACAGGAAGTAGGCTTGCATGGGGAGAGTTAGCTGGGTTTAAGAGAATGGGGAATCCCCAAGATCCCTGGTAGAAAGGCTGCAGACAAGACGTGAGACTGAAAAATCCATGAGAGGTAATGCCTATCTAGACTATTTAGAGCTTTGGAGGTTAATGCTAGAAGAATGAGCAGAAGGAGTTAAAAATAAATGGCTTCCTGCTAGGGCATAGGGGAAGCGGCTAGTTTTTCCCACTGTAAATCTTGCAGAAGACATTGATATTTTTATACTTTGTGTAACTTTAACGTGGATAACAAATAAAATCTAAGTAAAGAATATGAAAGTATTCCCATGCTCTTTGAAGATGCACACCAAGCCCTTTCATAATCATTTTCTCGTCTTGATTTCTACAGTCTTTGTGGTCTAGTCCTGGTGCTCGTGGATTATGGGCCTGGCTGCCTGTTTTTACAAACAAAATTATTAGGCGATCATTGCACCCATTTGTTTACATGAGGTCCACAGTATGTGCATCTGCACTGTACCAATAGAACCGAGTGGCTGCAATGGAGATCATAGGACTGTGAAAGCCTAGAATGTTTATTACCCGACATTCTACAGAAGAACTGCCAACTCCTGGCTGAGTCTAACTGCTTTGCACCTAAAACAATACTTTTCATTTTTTTCTAGTGGATTTCACTCAAATCTTAAAACAATCACACTAGTAACTATTATATTACCCATGAAAGGAAAAAAAAATGGGGAAAACTGGCCAAAGTCAAATAAGTGGGGAGGCTGAGTTTCAAACTGAGGTTTGTATGAAACCAAAGGTTATAGTCTTTAAAAACAAAGAGGAACAATGCATATCTATTGTATTAGTGATCTGGTGGTTACTACTAGGTAGGGGCATTGTGGAAGGTGTCTAACCAGCTTTTTGTTTTAGTATATTTTGCCTTCTTCGATGTAAGCTCTATTTAGGGCAAGAAAAATCTCTTAATCATCTGTATATCCCCTGGTGCCTGGAACATAAGAAGCACTCAAATTTCTTGATTGATGATAATAAAGATAAGGGCAAAAGGACCACTTAGAATTCTCCAAGCAAATTCTACACACTCAAAGCAACTGTAGTGACACTGGCATTATATTTTTTACAGGACTGAAATACACCCTGAGCTGTATTTTAGTTGAAGCTTTCTGAATAAAAGAAAGAAAGCACGATTGTCTGGCAGAAATCACACATCAAGCATCACTGATGCCTGTTCATCGCTGGTAAAGCTTAGGTTCCCTGTTCTGGGACTAAGAGGCAAAGGGCCTTTATGTTGATACCCAGGATATTCTTTCTGGAACCTATGCTGTTCCATGACTAACCACTGAACATAACTGGGTAACAATGCACTGGTGGTGTGAAGTTTGGTTCATGCCCAAAAATGTATTGTGAAAACGTGGATCATAAACTCTTTTTAACCAAGTGAGTTTCGCAAAGCGAAAGCCTAGGGAAAGATGGACATTATTTTGGCTGGAGAATTTCTTATGACCGATCTATTGCTAACTGCATACACTGTCATTGCTGACTTGTATAAAGCAAAGTTTTCTTTCTTTAGAGAGAATAGAATTACTGAAAAGGTTGTAATTCATGGCTTAGAAGGAAGCATCATATACAACTCTATGCCTCATCCACCTGCACTGCAGTATCCCATGGTTGTTACCGGCATGTACTCAAACATCTTGCAGAAAGAGAAGTTCTCTATCTGCCAAGGGAGTCGATTGTCCCTTGCTTTCACTTATTTTTTTATTTAGACATTTAAAAGTACTTCCTAAATGTTCAGGCATCGTTTTAAACTCTCCAGTAAAGGTATTTGCCTATGTAAGGGTGAACTGAGTAGCTATCTATTAATAAATCTGATTTTAATTTCCTAAAAGCCCATAAATCTAATCTATTGTGATGCAGTTCTTGAAGCATTTAGAAGACATGTCCTGTGCCTGAATCATTTTCATCTTTGTCCAAAATCTGCAGTTCCATGAACCCATTGCTCACATGACATGATTTTGTCTTTTCCTCTTCCATTCCAGTTTGAGTATAGCCTTCCCAAAATGGGATCATTGGAAATACTGTTCAGTATGTGGTCTGATACACTGAAAGGAAAGTCTGTTTCCCCTCTTTTCCTTTACTTACCACATTTATTAGGACAAACTTAGTAGACGTCCATATGTTGAATAGCAAAATATGGTATTTGCTCTTACTGAATTTATAATTAAATCTAAGGTCTTTAAATGATATTGAAGTGTACTGCTTGTACACTCGTCTTGTACTTATGGGGTTAGTTTTAGGGAGCTAGTCTCACTCTATATGTATTCAATTTCCAGTGTTATATTAACTCCACTCAGTTGTTTAAAATGAGTGAGATTCTGGGCTTCAGAGATGAAAGACACCATTTTTGCTCTCCCATTTGGTGGTAATAATCTATAACTTAATAAAGAATTGTAAATGAAGACATGAAGTGTCTTGGTTGATATAATTTCATCAGTAACACATGGAAGGGGCATACTTTTGTTTAATTTTGTTGTTAGAAATCAGTAAGGAGAGAGATAAAAAGGCAAGACTATAAATATTTCTCAGAAGAAGTTATATTTGATGTGTTTCTTGGAGGTGAGCAGAAATTAACTAAGCTAAGCACAGACCAAGCGCATTTGAGACGGAGCTGTACAGTATGTT
This sequence comes from Chinchilla lanigera, assembly GCF_000276665.1. Lineage (NCBI taxonomy): Eukaryota > Metazoa > Chordata > Mammalia > Rodentia > Chinchillidae > Chinchilla > Chinchilla lanigera. The sequence goes on from NW_004955417.1 coordinate 22,422,676, forward strand.
AGCCGCTAGCCACAAACAACCCTTCAGCACACATAACTCAGCCTGTCAGAATTGCAATTGGCTTTAAGTGTACAATACACATTGTATTTTGAAGAGTTAGCAGGAAAAGAGTGTATTTATCACATTAATTTTTATACTGGTTACCTGTTGAAATCATATTTTGAGTATATTTAGATAAAGTACACTGTTAAAAATTAATTTCATCTTTTTTTTCTTTGGGAAATGACAAGTAGAAATTTGAAAATCATGTATGACTCACATTATTTTTCTGTTGTACAATGTTGCTCTAGAAAGTGAGGACAGGAAAAGCAGAGGGGAAAATAAAGACCAGCAAGAACTTTGGAGAGGCTTGACTTCTGTGACTGTTCTTGTTTGTTGCTTTGTTTTTTTTAGGGATGAAGATTAAACCCAGGGCTTCAAGCATGCTAAGCAAGTGCTCTACCAGTGAATACTGACTCTAATCCTTAATTCTGCCACCCTTCCTTTTCATCAATCAATATAGGTAAATACACATAATATCTGTCTTGGTTACTTTTCTCTTATTGCTGGGACAAAATACCCAGTGTCCCAAATGAAGGAAGGAAAGGTTTATTTAACTTACAATTTGTAGAGGTTTTAGTCTGTACTCAGTTGGCTCCAAGGCAGTGTGGCACATGGCAGAAGGCAAAAGTTCATGGCTCCAGAAAACAGCAAAAGCAACAAGAGCAAAAAGGAGGAGTGGTAGAGAAAGCAAGCCTCTTTCCCTCCCTTACACTGTAAGCAGGCTGCCTCACCCAGGGGTGTATAGCTCTCACACAATCTCCATGCCCTCTTCTTGCACAGGCTCAGGATGAATACAAAGTAAGCACCCTGGCCCCTGCTGAGTCACACAGTTAACCTTCTAAACTTCTCAAACTGACACAATGAACTACATCTCAGAAGGGGAAGGGCATGTCCTTTTCACCCCAGGATGGAGAACTGCTGAGCCACTTAGCCAAACCTCTAGACTCCCCAAGTTGACACCATGTATCAACCATAACAATATCAAACCGATCATTACAAAATATTTTGAAATTATAAAATCAAAAAGCCCGCCATAGCTTACCTTCTTCATGACTGACATTAATTTGTCTTTCCGATTATCATAAGTCCCAGTCTAGTTCATTTGCTCCATACTTCTTTATCCTGGCCATAAAATTTGTCTCTGAGTCAAAAACTTCTCCAACTGCATGATATTTTGGAAAAGGTAAATTCACAGAGCCAGTAAAAAGATCAGTGGTTGCCAGAGCTTACACAGGGGAGAAGATGAACAGGCAGAGCCCTGAGGAATTTTAGGGCATTGAAACCTCTCGATGTGCAATTGCTGTGGTGGATACATGCCATTATGTGTTTGTACCAATTCATAGACTGTGCAACACCAAGAACGACTCTTAGTATAAACCAGGGACTGAGAATGACAATAATGTCACCACATAAATTTATCAGTTGTAATGAATTTACTGTCTGGTGGGAGATATTAATAATAGGGAAGGTATGCACGAGGGCTTATATGAAAAAATCTGTATAACTTCCCCTCAATTTTGCTGGGAACCCCAAACTATGTTAAAAGAAAGTCACTTAAAGGTAAAGTTGTTTTGAAAACATATACCTACTTTCTGTCTTTTTAACAGATAGCACTCGTGGTTAAATTCTACTGTTCCTCACTCAGAAGGTGCCTCTGAGGTGAAGACTCAGGTGTCCACCAATGGGCACAGCACTCTTCTATTAGTTTTCCCTCATCCCCATTTCATTCAATCTATTCCCTGACTCCAGCTCTGCTTTTTGGAGGAACCTGGGCTAAGACCACTGTGAGAGGAGTCGCCTGGAAATTCAACAAACAGGTTAGGAGTCTCCCTGATCAGAGAATGACAAGCCCCCTTTCTTGATGGTAACATCTGGCATGTGTAGCATGATACTGTAAGCTATCTGACAGTGTAAATTGTGTTGAAGTGCAGAAGGTATAGGCTTATGTGAGAGAAATGGTACTGGAATGGTATGGGTCATAATTACATCCAATATGTGCCTGCCTGGCCTCTATTTGTATAATTAGAATGACTACTCTTATCCGAGGATGGTTTTCCAAACCTCTGAAATGGAGCTACTGTGATATTAGAAACCCTATTTATTACTTGGTTCAAAGAGCTTCCAGGGCTGAGAATGATCCAGGCTACAAGACAAGCTATTCTTCTCCTGAAGATGTTTGAGCCAGCAAAGTGATAGTGCCACAGGTATATCTGGTAGATTAGGATGTCATGTGTAGGCTCTGAGAAGCCCTGATGCTGGTGTTATACAAACACTATGGCTTCTGTCTCAGAGCCATCAGTACTCAAGAACTATCTGCCATTTTAAAAAGAGCATTGGTCTACTTCCTGCCCTCCTGGAGACCTGAGTACCTGCCTGTCTGGCACGAAGCCTGGACCTGCCCACCAGGACTCGAGTCTTTCTTTCAGGTGGGTACAGTGGCAGCCCAGCAGAACCAGAAGGCACACAGAAGTTGCAAGAACAGACTTTCGGGGCTGGGGATTTAGCTCAGCGGCAAAGCGCCTGCCTGGCAAGTGCAAGGTCGTGAGTTCGGTTCCCGGTACCGGAGAAAAACCAAAAAAAAAAAAAAGAACAGACTTTCATGTCACCCACGGGTGTGACATTGAAGCTGTTCCTTCACTTTAAGCCTGGAGCCTCATGGGTGATTTCCTGACACCAGCTAACTTGAAAAGAACAAAAGCTCAGGCCTGGACCACAGGGAATGAATGCTGGGCTACACTGATTGGTCATTTCATGATAGCCCACTTGGGGATAGGAGAATGTTTTGTTGATTAATCTTTTGGCAGGAAAAGTAACTTGAAGATACATGAGAATCTGGGCAGGTGGCACTTAAACAGTTCAACTGATTTGTAAAGGAGCTGAAAAGAGTAAGATTTGCCAAATAGTGAAGCAATGTGCGTAAGACGCACACGGATGAGTTGGTATTGATGGGCACAAAGCATGAAGTCATCTCTTGCATCTCTTACCTTGTCCACTCTCAAAGAGATCTCCAACAACCAGGTAGCATATAACTCAGCTTGGAAATGGCAGGTGGCTTCTCTGTCCCCCATGCAAGTGCTAGTTTAATGAGTTCATCAGCAGAGTACAATGGTGGCAGGGATGGAAACTGTAAATGGACCCAACGGTTTATACTGACATGAATTTAGATACCGTTATGGATGACTGTCCAACATTCTTAGCAGCTGAACCATCAATATGGCACCTTCTGTCAAGAAAACCAGCCAGCCTCCTGGTGAAAGGTTGATTTTATCAGACCCTTTCCAAGTTATCAAATTCAGACCCATCCTGTTTATAAATTCACTGTCCTTACAAGCAGTGCCTCTGGCAGCACCACCACTTGAAGTCCTTATCTGACTTCCCAACCAGGATCTCCAATGGCATATATTACACCAAAGACCTAGGCTCATGACCCCAAGGCACTATGACATCCAGAAAAAAGGCAATTGAATAGGAAGACAAAATAGCATATTACAGTCTCAAGTAGGTAGTCACATAACCAATGTTTTAGGGGTACTGTCCTACCTGACATCCTTCTCCCAGTGTGGAAGCAAGGGCACACAATTTATACTGTTTAACCATGACACTGTGCTACTGGCAGAAGAGAGCCACAAAATCAAATCACAGGCAAACAGAATATTCTGTTGAAAGACTATAGTTCTTTAATAGAGAAACTCTGAACAAGAAACAGCAAGAGTAAAATCAACACCCTAGAAACCACTTAGTATACCTTTCTAACACTCTTTGGTGAAGAAATAATACAGTGGAAGAGTAGAAAATCAGAATCAGATAAATGGCAAATGTGTGAATTGGAGTAAGTTATTAGCCTCGTTTTTTTGTCATTTATAAATTGGGATTGTAAATATATGTGTTACAAAATAGCATGTTACAAGTCACATATATGTATATATACACACGTATATACTGTACATTAATATAGTATTTGTGATGAATAAATGAGATGAAATAGAAAGAAAAACACTAAAACACTTGTATAGTGTGCAACATACAATTATTTAACAAAATGAGAGGAAAACTCATTGTTCTTTGCTTTTAAACTCTAGGTGTTATAATTCTATAACTGACTGTTTCATTTAAGATGTCTAAAAAAGAACCTAAAGATAAAATATTCACCATTTCACTGATTTTATTTATGTATGTACTTATTTATTGCAGATTTCAAAAGTCAGTTTACTTAGAAAATCTTGTTCATAAAATTTTAAACTCTCAGGGCCAGCAGCAGAAACATAGCTCAGCAGCAGAAATGCCTACCTGGCAAACTCCACGTCCTGAGCTTGATTCCTGGTACCAAAAAATTTTTTTTCTACAACACTCTTGCAGGAATATTGCAACACATACCTATAACACTAGTTTCTGAGGAGGTTAAGGTAGAAGAGTCACAAGTTCAAGGTCAGCTTGGGCAACTTAGCAGAAACTTGTCTCAAGATAAAATTTATAAAGTCTGGGAAATTTATAAAGTCTGGGAATGTAGTTCAGTGGTAGAGTGCTTGCTTAGTATGATTGAGGCCCCAGGTTCGATCTCCATTATTGAAAAACAAATTAAATTCCTAAAATAAAGTATTATATATCAGTCATATAGGTGATAAGTTGCTGCAATAAATTTCTCTTCACTAGTCAAGGCCCCGTTCTAACTGTGGAAAAACAGCAATAAATCAACAAAACCATAGAGCCTATATTTTAGTGTGGAGGAAGGAAATAGCCAGTGTATAAATACACAAATAAGTTATCAGGAAGAGATAGGTTCCCTAAAGAGAAAGTAGATTGCAAATGGGTGGTAGAGAGGAGGGTGATGAGGATGACCATGACAGGACAGAATCATGGAGGACACTTTGACCCAGACATACTAACAGAGAAGTGAAGGGAGGACAAACCTTGTGTACGTCAGACAGAAGAGCTCTCTAAGCCTAGAGAACGATTGCTCTGAGGGGAAACAGTAGAGCATATTAAAGGAACAGTAGGCTGCCAGGGCAGTGGAGCAGAGAGCATGAGGGAGAGATTCTTGGAAAGTGGCCAAAGAGGCGATGGAAAATGGGTAATATTGTGGTTTGTATCTTGATGTCTCCACAAAGCCTCTAACTTACTGTAGGATGTGGGGTCCCTCGGGCCTTGACCTGGAAGGGTTTATCTCCCTTCCTGGTTCCTCCCTTCATTCCCTGCTTCCTATCTTGCCATGAGGTGAGCAGGTTTCCCCTTCCCAGGCCCTCTTACCCTGTCATTTCTGCCTGGAGCTAGAAAACCACGCAAGGATGAAACTTCTAATGCAGGAGCCAAAACAAACCTCTCCTCCTTCAAGGTGCAGTTGTTGGTATTTTGTCCCAGTGACAGAAATAAAAACTAAGACAAATCAGTGTGGGGACCATGAAGGCCCTATGCAGACTTGGGCTTGCATTCTAAGTAAAACTGGAAGCCACGGAAAGATCTTGAGGTCAGGAAACACCTGACCTGGATTCTCTTCACCACATGGTTCTGGTTTGATAATAAGGGGCAACTGTAAAAGCTGGGTGAGCAGTAAGGAAGTTATTGGAAATATCCAAGGGAAAGACGATGATGGCTGGGAGTAAAATTTCCAAGGAGTGTTGAAAGCTGTGAAAGATGAGATGATTCTGGATGCATTTTGGTGATAGGGGAACAGAAGGCTGAGGTAATGGACTGGATCTAAGTTGGAAGAGGAGGGGTAGAATACAGGTTACACCAAAAAGCTTGGCAAGAACAGCTAGAAGAGGAGAAGTGACATTTGCTGAATTGAAGATGACTGAGAGAGGAGTAAGTCTAGGAATTAGAACATCTGAAGATAGTTACACCTTCCATTATGAATTCTTTCTGAAAAAGTTGGAGTAAATCCCAACTGGATAAGCAGCCTAATTGTGATAAACATATGAAGTGATCTGAGTATGCATTCCTTTTAGCTCACTATTGTCTTGAATTTTGTAAGGATATGAAAGCATGTTATTATATATCAGTTTAGAACAGGTAGACAGAACTCCTCAAAACCTTCAGAGGAATGTAGAGAAATGCTGTACCATTGTAAGCTCATGATCTATTTTTTCATATCTTCATGCTTCTAAGAATGGTCTTGTGATTTCATAATATTGGCATTAAAAAGGTAAGCAGTTTGGTTTCTTCAGTGAGACTGTGCTTTTCCTGTACTTCACACATTCAGTCTCCAACAGCGGTAACCAAAACACAAGTTACAAAATAGAAGGTACAGATTAGGAAAGATCTGACAAAATTAAGTTTGTTGATTATTTTGATTAATGTGTTGAATGCTCACTTTCCAGTAACTTCCTGCTAGAGCTCATTTGAAACTTTCTTCCAGTGTTACAACATTTTGTCATAATTGTTGGCTGGGATTTTCTGCAGGAGAAAAAAAGGGAACCTATCAATCCTGGCTTCCATCTTCCTGAGCTGACATCTTGATGACTGCATTTTTATAACTTTATTGTTTTCCCAAACAGAGAATAGTTGGCTTGCATTTCTAGTTTCATTTGATGCTTTTATTAAAAGAAAATTCAGTCTGAAACAAAGAGTCAGGGAAAGTCAATTTAATCTGGGTAGACTGATAGAATTTCATTTCTAACAGTTCTGGAAAACACATTTAAAACATACCAGAATTTTTACATAGCTTATATGTATTCTAATGAAAAAGAAAGCTCAAATCTAGACTTTCATTTATATGTATAATCCACTTGAGACAGGAGGAAAAACGTCAAGAAGTCATATAATACATGTCACATTTAGTAGTAGAAATAAAAATATTAGTAATGCCTTGATAGGAAATGTAGTAAAAGTTGATTTGTGTCTCATATAGATGAAAAAAGTAGACTTGAGGGAAGCACAAGCAAAGAAAATAAAATTCTGTTGATGCAAAGAAGGAAAAACTATACGCAGTATTCAGATACATAGAGAAGATAAAAGCAGGGTTAGGAGAAAAGCAGAGTTAGGAGAAAAATAATCACACTGAAAAAAAAAGATGTGAGGGACCAAAAATATACTCTATCTATAAGTAAGTAAATTTGATTAACCTCATTTGAAACTGGATATTTAACTTCAGCTATTTTAATTTCTTGCTAATCGAGTTAAAGGATTTTTCTTGTATAGGAAACTATTTTAAAGGGAAAAAATCCTTGATTGAAGCTGAATAAGAACAAAGATAGACTGTGTATTTTAAAATAAACAAATAAAAGTGAAGCTAGATTAAATAATAAGGCAGCCTATGCCATAAGCAAACACTCAATCAGTAATATTTGTGGTCAAGGAAAGATTTAAAAATAAGTTTTTAAAAGATTAAGATTTTAAGATTTTTAAACCAAATCTTCCCCTATGTTTCAGCTCTCTCAGTATGAACTATTAATAGGCAATGATTGAAATTTATTTGACTCAAAATTATATTTAAATGTGCACACTCAGTTTGCATGTCCACTTGTTGAAATTTGCATAAGCAATTAATGTGCTTAGAATAGATCATTAGAAATATATTTTAGCAGAGGATTATTCAAATCCTTTTAAAACTCTTTTGAAAGACTGGAAGTCTCAGCCAATTTTGATCATATCTCTGGCTGATTTATAGAGAATCTACTAAGTTTAGCTCAGACTGTCAGGCAATTTTTCCACACCTAGGGGGCATGGAAAATGGATGGGAGATTGGGTTTATGGTGGTTTAAGGAAGATTCAAGAGCTCTTGAAGACACACGTGTAGGCAGAGACTTCATGAACAAAACCCTGATTGCAAATAAAGTATTACAAAGAATCAACAACTGGGATCTCATCTTATTAAAAAATTTTTAACAGCAAAAGAAATCACAACAGACTACAGAGACAACCTACAGAGTGAGAAAAAAACTCTTAGCCAGTTGTTGCTCGAACAAAGGACTAACATCTATAACATATAAAGAACTGAAAAAGCTCAGACACCCCCCAAATTTAAAGACCCAGTCCAAACAGGGGCATCTGAAATGAACAGACACTTCTCAGAAGAAGAAATACAAATAGCATATAAATATATGAAAAAATGTTCAACATCACTGGTCATTCCAGAGATGCAAATTAAAATGCTGAGATTCCATCTCACTCCAGAAAGAATATCTATTATCAAGAAATCAACCAATAATAAATGATGGTGGATTTATGGGGAAAAAGGAATCCTTCTCCACTATTGGTGGAGTGTATAATACTGCAATCACTGTGGAAATCAATGGGGAGATTCCTCAAAAACTAGGGCTACAGGTCCCATTTGACTTAGCTATTCCCCTTCTTGGTATCTTCCAAAAATAATTGAAAGTATTGTATCACAGCAATATATACACACCCATGTTTACAACACTGCAGTTTGTAACAGCTAAATCTTGGAAGCAGCCCAAATGCCCATCAACTGATGAATGAATAAAAAAAAATGTGTTCTATTAATACATTGGAGTACTATTCTGACATAAAGAAAGATAAACTTGAGACCTTTCTAGGTAAATGAATGCATCTTGAGATCATACTCTTAAGTGAAATAAATTGGACAAATATGTAAATATTTCATTGTCTCTCTGGTGTGAGAAACTGAAAGTGTAAATAAGAACCAAAATGTATAATACATATTATGAAAGAGGAAGAAATTGTTCAAAAGGAAAGGGAATCTGGAGGGGATGAGAAAAGAAGAATAAAATGGAAATAAAGCTTTGTAAATAAAAAGGGGAGAGGGGTTGCAGGGAGGGAAGGGGGATGGGAGAAAAGAGGACTCAAGATCTATCATGTACAGGTACAAATTCCTTATGATGAATGGGATCATTATGTCTATCTAAAGAGTACCAATGAACTTTATAATTTTTTAAAGAGGGGGTGTGTACCATGGATCCCCCACTTGCACAGTTCATGCTCCTGTGAGAATCTAATGCGACGGCTGATGTGACAGGCACAGGGCTCACACAGTAATGGCAGCGATTGGGAGAGGAAATGCAGATGAGGGAAGGGTTCATTACCTGCTCCTCACCTCCTGCCATGCAGCCCAGTTCCTAACACCACAGACCTGCACCAGTTTGTGGTCAGGGGTTTTCGGACCCTGGATATAACAGACACTTAAGTTTTGAGAGGGTCTTATGAAGCATTAAATTGCTGTTTGCCTTTTAAATATGTAGATAATGCTAGCAATGGGACAACAGATTCATAATAAAGGATGGACTCTGCACACTTAAAAAACTCCCAACATGGAACATCATGCCTATAAAGGCCCAGGGTGTCACGTACAGGAAGGCAGAAGTAAGTTATCATCATCCTGAGCTATTTGATTTTTGCCTAGTGTGTATTTCTCTAAATTGTGGAATAATACTTAACTGAATTATGTTTAAAGAAACTGCAATAGCTTCCTAAATCCCACCAGAAGTAGAGAACATTAATACTAAACATTCAATGTTCCATGTCCCACCATTGTGTGGTATTACTATTATTCAAAAAGGTAGCACTTCGGTTGCTAGGATAGCAAGAAAGAATTGTCTTGTCACACTTTTTCTACCTAAGTGATCACGAACTAAGCACAGAATAAAGAAAGAGAAGACGGAAAGATTAAACCCCACCTAGAAAAGTACTCATTTCCCAGCCTGGATTTAGAGCCTGAACACCACAGTGCAGAATCAGCACACGTGCACGAATCAAACTTGCCCTCAAGAGGAACCTCCCCCTACTAGGAAATGACATACAGACTTGCTGTCCTTGGCCATGAAGTCCAGCGCGCGCTGCTCTTCTCTGGAAAGCAAGGTGCACGGCCTTTTGCTTGCCCTACTGATTTGCAGTTTGATAGTCAATGTGACCTCAAGCTAAGCATAAATTACGGGTTATTCTAACAGAGGCTGTGCCAAAGTGTGTGGAAAAATCAGAGCCAAATATTTACAGTTTGAAAAAAAAAAAAGAAAAGCAAACACTAAAACAAGAAAAACTTCCAAGGTTCAGAGGATCACGTCTTGGGAGAATACATCCTACAAATGACACACCTTCCAGTGACACAATGGACATTTGTCATTTACAGTTTTCCATTTACTCTTCCTAGTGGCATTTACAAACAAGGCTTCCAGGAAAGAAAACATATGTATGCTGCACAGCTACTATATGAAACACTCATATTTCATTTCTTCTCCTTCACTACTTAGAAGGATATTTTCTGGCTGGTTGATTTAAAGAAATGTTTTCTCTGAGTAAATCTTCTCTGCCTATTAAATTCATGACACCTTGCATGTGAGAACATATCCTATCAGCTAAATATTCCTATCCTTCTGCTAAATGCAGCCAAAAAAGCAAAGGAAAAAAGAAGACAAGAAAAAGAAAAGGGAAAAGATAAAGAAAGACATTGTAGCAAACACTGTTGGCAATAATACTCAAAATATCATTAAGCGATGGCTGGTGTAATGATTAATAGCTTGAAATAAATACATGGGTAGTTATAATGGTAAAACAAATCACTGGGGTTTATTGCACCAATAATTCTGTGAAACTACTAAGTTTTAAGAACCTGTAGCTGAAATAAACCACATTCTTAAGCACCCTCCAGCAGTGGGATTTATATACATGCATATATATTTCCCTTCTTAAATGAATTGTTTATATGAGAAATTGATCATTTATATTTGCTCAGACAGAAAACAAGAACATCTGAAAAGATTTACCACTAAGTACTGTGCTCTTGCAAACTTTGTGTTTTTATCATTATTATCTTTTTATCTTTTCACTTCCCTCCTTGGAAACAAACACTGGCAGGACAGAGATGCAAAGCAGCTCAGCACAGCACTAGGAGAGATAGCACTTATCAAAGAGCTTATGCCTGAACCAGACCTTAGAAGGAGAAGGTATTAAGAACTAATGATCTGCTAAGCCCCTATGTCAGCTCTGCGAGAGGAAGGAAGAGAAATGCTCTTCAGTGGAGTGCCCTTAATAGGATATACTGAAAGCTGAACTTGAATTTGGTAAGCAGTTGTGATAAAAAACAACCTTTGAAGCTATGTATACAGTGGAGAGCCCAGGATGACCTAATCAGATTGCAAGTAGGCCCAGCTCTCACCGCAGTGTGTGCTCCAAGCTGTCTGAATATTTAAGATAGATCTATATGGAAATTGATGCTTTTTGCTACACACACGGAGAGCTTTTGAAGGTGTACTGGAAAATACAAAAATAATGTCTAATTTTTAGTTGAACTTATATAATAATGCTATCCTTCTTGCCTGGCAGGCTGCTTTACCTACTCTTACTCCGTAGTTGAGCAACAAGGTGCCTGTGGGTAGGCTTTGCCCCACCCCCACTCGATGATAAGTAGCATTTTGTGAATTTTAGCCATATCTGTACCTTGACTCTGACTTTGAAAGCATAAGGTTAAGATCTGGAATGTTCCCCCCAAGCCTCACGTGTTCAGAGGTGCAGCTCTGAGGACATGACTGAGTTGGGGGGCGCTGTGCTCACCAGTGCATCAACTCCCTGGAAAACCCACAGCTGAAAGTGCTCTCGGGAACATGGAGTCTGCTTGGAAGAGGTGGTCACTGCGGTGTGACCTGGAAGGGTATGCCTCACTCCCTGCTTCCTGGCTACCCTGATGTGAGCAGCCGCCCTCTGCCAGATTATTCGACCTTGCCACTTCTGCCTCTGAGCCAGCAAACCGTGGACTCTGCTCTGCGCCCTAATAAACATCTCCTCCTTTCAGTGGTGGGTGTCAGGTTATTTTGCGCCAGCGACGAGAAAGTGACTAAGACAGAAAAGTATTTTCATCTCCACCCACCCACCTTTCTTCTTTAGAATGAGCTAAGGAACTTGAACCTGCTGCACAGCTGGTACAGAACAAAGATGGGGATTTGTCCGAGGATCCAAACTCCATGTAACTTCCTTGGTGGCCTGCTAGCTCTCTACACTTCCCTCGAGAAGGACAGGGAAGTGTCCTCAGCTCAGTGCCACAGGCCAGCTGTAATTGCTAATCTGGCTGTCACCATGCCTTGGTTGAGTACCTATTTAAAGTAACGGAATTTCTGCTTCGTGTGTGTTGCAGTTCCATTCATTACGCAAAATTGGGTTTCTGCCTTCATCATCGTTCTTATAACTCAGAATACCTGCGACGTGTTTTCTCTATCTCTTTGAGCTCCATGTTTACCTACCAAGGGCTCCAGTGGTCATGAAGAATAGAGATCATCATATTTTCATTCCCGTCAGACACCCTGCTGAGTGTCTTAAAGACATGTTCTCCTTTACTCTTTACAAGTGCCGTATAAAATAGATGTGTGTCTTGGTTACTTTTCTCTCGTTGCTGGGACAAAATACCTGATGCCCAAAATTAAGGAAGGAAAGGTTTATTTCGCTTATAGTTCGTGGAGGTTTCAGTCCTTACTTGGCAGATTATAAGGCAGAGTGGCACATGGCAGAGAGCTACAGCTCAGGGCAGCAGAACACAGCAAAGCAACAAAACAAAAGCCAGGAATGGGGGAGGAATGGCCTCAAGCAGCTTCTTCGTCTCCCTTACATATGCAAACTACCCACCCCAGGGTAGGTGTAGCTCTCACACCCATCAAACTCTAAAAGCCTGCCCCATGGCCGCTTGAGGCTTTGGGGGGACACACGGATTCAAACCATAACATGTGTATGCAAGCATATACTGTAATGATTTCAGGAAGGAGGAAATAGAAGCACTAACAGTCAAGCAATATAGTAAAGCAATCAAGCAAGGATCTGAATTTAATTTCACCTGACTCAAAATTCTGGACTTCCCGCTGCTGTACTACACAGCCTTCATCGTACACCTCCTCCTAGGGGTTGAAAACTGATCTCTAACCTCTGGGAGTGACCATGGGTACTTCCCATGTTTGTGTTTCATTTACTTTCTCATATTTGGGGTTTTCTACTGGGATTTAAACCTGGTGGCTCAGTGACTCCCAGGACTTTAGCTCACGGACTTCCTACTCAGCGTGCAGTGCACTTTGTACAGCAGATGATGGTCTCCTCCAGTACCTGTAGGTGAGACTCAGCCCCAAGGATCTGTCCCACCAAACATGGAAACCCAGTACTCTATACTCCCTTCTGTTTTGCCAGGCTATCCCCCAGACCATTCCCAATCTAGAGGACTTCTCCTTCCCTAATCTCTCATTTCAGATTACAAAGGAGTCGGGTAAGGAGCATGAGAAGGAAGGCAGTGTGTTTGTTTGCTTTCTGTTTCTCAGAGAAAGAGAAATGCATTTGCTCACCTTCCCCAACCCAGACCCTCTTGCTAAAACTGGTGTGCACATGTTTGCTTAGAGTATGGACGTCCTCAGGACGCCGACAGAGATCTTCCTATTCACACCTTGAACCACTCATTCTCCAACACAGAACTGGTGTTGAAGTGCCTGTAGACGGAAACGAGGGAATGAAGCAGGGGGATAGGAGACCGGCAAAGCCAGCAGGCACGTGGTTTCCTGGAGACTATAACATGCAGAGTCTTCTACAAACATGTGCACACCAGTTTTAGCAAGAGGGTCTGGGTTGGGGAAGGTGAGCAAATGCATTTCTCTTTCTCTGAGAAACAGAAAGCAAACAAACACACTGCCTTCCTTCTCATGCTCCTTACCCGACTCCTTTGTAATCTGAAATGATTATCTTCTAGAAGATATCAATATAACTTCCCCATGCCCAGAATAAGTTAATCTCAAACAATACTGTAGCAAGGGAAAGTGGCACAAGAAATTGGGAGAGAATGAGATTTTGTTTTTCTCAGATCAAAAAGGACTGTTAGAAATCTCTGTCTTTATAAACCTGCAGAGTCCCTAGCTGTGACCAAAGCCCTTTCCCTGAGCTAGCCATACCAGTGAGCTTCTGTGAGTTGTAGTCTCTTTTCTGCCCTCCTCTTGCTTTTGCATATTCTGTTACCATTTCTCTCTTAAGTCGTTTTTGTGCCTCATCTAAATCAGTCCTGCAAGCAGCTTCCTTTACATAGGAGTCACAGCTCCTGAAAAGATGAGTAGAACTCAGAGTGCTGTCAGTTGAATCGTAGGGTGATTTACATCATCATTTCAGGGTTTCTCATTTTCAGATTTGACTCTCTTCCACAGGCATCATCCCTCATCACTTAATTGGAAAGTTTCTCTGCTCCAGATCTTCCACATTTAATAATTAACAGTTTATAAACCTCTTTCAAGCACCAGAAGAGCTCTCTGTGTCAAACAACTATAGGAAGCCATAGATAAGGTTGAAAATAGAAAATCACCACCCTTCCCCTCCTGAATATCTCATGGGCAGGACTTAGAGGGCAGGGGAATTATGGCAATATGGAAGATTCTAGAGCAAGAGCACTGTACTGGTCACTGAGAAGTGTGAATTCTGGTGAACCAAGAATTATATGCAGAATTCTGCAGCCACATACATGTGGAAGGAGATTCTGATTTAATTCTGATACAGAACATTTCCAGGAGACTCTGACTGTGGCCAGAGGACTATGCCTTGAATGTTCAATATTCAGTGATTAGAGTTCAGTGTCCTACCAAGTGACTCCCAAGCTTTAATATACTGGAGAACCCCCACTCAACACTCCCACCTGAGAATTTGCTAGAACACAAGTTCCAAGTGTATCTAATTCCACACATGTGAAGACCTAAGAACTGGTATTTCTAACAAGTTCCACAGACCATACTTTTTAAACTAGCACTGTTACAGAACAATGGTTTTCAAACTTACAGTGAAATCGGCTAGGGAGTTAAAGGAAAAAATACCTAGTTCTTGAACAGCAATACGTAAAAATCCTGATTTCATTGGTCTGTAACCTAAGCATCAGGGTTTTTAAACATTTTCTCAACTCAAGTTAATTTAATGGAAAGGACACGATAGTCTCTCTCATGGTAAGAATGTATTTATGCCAGGCAGGCTACCTGACGTAACAAGAAAGTTCACTTCACTTGCCTAACACAATGTGGTGGATTGACAACTGGTAGTCAACTTGTAACACCCAACTGAACTGAACCAGAATGGTGCTGGTTGTGGGAGGCCCACCTCAGGATTGCTGCTAGCAGTATAAGAGGCAGAACTGGAGAGGAAGAAGTTTAGAAGCTGATGGAAGCTGCAGAGAGCTGTTGGTTTTCCTGGAGGAGCTTGTCGTGCTGCCTTTCCTGATGAACTCAGTTGTTCTCATCATCAGAGGAGCTGGGACCTCACTGTTGCTGAGGATGGCTGTGGTACTTTTCGGGGGAGCTCTGGTTCTTACTTTGAGCATCGCTTCCTGGCTCCAGTATAGTAGATCCTTCAGCCAGCTAGCACAGATCCTTCACCCCGCTGGCACAGACTTTCTAGCTTCCACCACTAACCTTTGGGACTTTCCAGAGCAGATCTGTGAAACAGGCCTGCATGCCACATTGTCATGAGCTGTGGGCCTCCAGTTGGACTCGTGGGAGGCATTGTTATGGCCTCTAGGTCTTCAGCTGGACTCATGGCAGGACGTTACCATGGGATCTAGGCCCTCAGCTGGATTCTTTGGTCTTCTGTGTGTGGACAGATTTCCTGCATCTTTTTCGTATATAATTCTTTGGGTGACTATTATAAAATAATTCTATAAATTATGTGTCCTGTATTGTATTGTTTCTTCTTGTAAACCCTTCACTACAACATGCAATAAAGGTTTATTTTTTGCTTATACACAGTCCGGTGTGGATGTCTGTTGGGATGGCTGTGCTCTAAGCTTTCCTGCAGGAAGGGATTTAAGAGACCCATGGATTTTCCATCTGTGTCTCTGCCCTCTGTGGGCACACGGTCATTCTGGTGCCACCGAGGTGGCATTCAGCCGAGGGAGATTGTGTGGAAGTCAGTTCTGATTAACAATCACAGTCATTTCAGCCCACATTTCAGCCTAAGCATGACATGATCCATCTACTCATAAAGAGACTTAGGACAGTGGGGTGGGAGGTGGATATCAGTGAGCATTAATAGTTTATCTCTCTGGCTGTAATCAGGCACCATGCTGAACAATAGGAAGGGGATGCAAAGACTGTGGGCTATGTTGCAGAGTTTACTGTTACTTTTTCTAGCAGTTAGCCTTTTTGACCAACAGAAGCAGGACTGAGTAAATCTCATATCACCTTTGCTTCTAGAACCCAAGAATCTATCATCCCTCTCTCCTTTCAACCCCAAATACTCCAGTTCAAATAACTAACGTAGGAAAAGTTCATGCATACAGAAAAACAGTGCAGTAGGCCACTCTGGCTGACATATGACTACTGAATCTACTTTTCCCTTTGGATACTTACTGTGCAATCTTGAGCTACAGACCTGATTTCGTTATCAGCAAAACAGAGGCTGTTTTGAGAGTTAGGGAAAATATTCCAACAACATGCTATCTTATTCAACAGGCTCTTGACAAGTGCACCCGATTATATTTTTAGATTCCATTTTTACGTATTGCTATATTATTGTTGAAGAGTTCTTATTACTATTTTAAAAGCTTCTTCCACCAGGATTTCAAGTCTTTGGGAGCACAGGCCATACCTCACAATTTTTCTATGTAGTTGAGAGACCCAGGTAAGTGATGGGCACTGAAAAAATATTTGATAAGCTGCTGTTGAATTGGGTTCACAGGGGGTGATCCTGGAAGTCTGAGGCTGGCAGCTGTCTCAAAAGTTTCTTGTGAGAATTATTGCTCTTAGCATCAGCCTTATGAGAAAAAGAAAAAGAAAGTCCCCAAGGAAGTTCAAATAGGTGAATGGAACTATTACAAAATAGGAGTCATTTACATCTCATGAAAAACATCACCTTTCATCATCTTCAAGACAATCTGGGGTTCAGACCTCCACAACTTCTAATCAGTCCATTTTTTTTTTAACATGGAGCAGTTTAATTACTCACAAAAAAAATCACTCTCTGTTGCAGATTTAATCATCCAGCATCCCATTTTGTAAAGGAAAATCTACATTCTCAGAGCCGAAATGACTTCACCAGTTTTGGGTATTTTAAAGGGAGAGAATCAAGATTCAAATCCAGCTTTCTGGATTTCCGGCATCCAAGCCATATCCATCTCAAACTGGAGAACAGTGAAGGGGTCTGGCCACTACAGCAAGTAGTAACTGGAACCAATATGCAGAATAAACATGGCACACCTGCCTGAAAGATCAATTAAGTTTCAGACATTTATGTATATTAAAAAAACACAAATATATTATGATGTGGGATGCAAATTTTCCATACTGCAGAATTGCAAGGAAATTCTAAATGTGGGGTGGGCTGCTTCAGACTACGCTATGAGGGTCCTGGGGCCACTCATGTTCGCTTCTCAGGAAACACAGAAGACACATTGTCCCTCTCTGCGCCGTAAAGGGCCATTATAAAATGCCAAGTGGAGCCCATTATTTAAGCCCATTACTGGAAATCTGTCTGCAAAACTCTGTTCAGATGCAATAATGATTTAGACAGGTCAGACTTCCCAGAAATGAAGAAAAGTGCTGAAAATAAATAGAAGACAATAAATCTCTTAATGGTGCAAAGGGGAAAAATAAAGCAAATTATGTTTTATCTGGCAAAAAAAATACCATAGCCACTTGCTTTTTCTGTAATCTTCATTTTTCCTTTCTGAATCACTTCATTCAAAATTGAAGAAAATTTAGTTTGCAATTTACAACACAGTGCCCCAGTTGAGCTTTCTCTGGGATATAGAAACTAGCCACTTGCAAAAACCAGTGGGTCCGTGGCCGTGCTAGAAATGTATTTATGTGATGGTGGTGATGAAAAACAGGAGTTTCTGATGGTGTAAGACATTTGCGTTGCTCCTTCTCTGTGAAGCCCTGGACCGGGAATGATGCACAGAAGGAGAAGCAGGAAAACACAGATGTGTTTCATTTAGTGCACATCCCATTTTATCTTAGTTCAACATCCAGTGAAGAGCTCTGCTAAAGCTGGTTTGAGGTTGAGGGTTTCCCAAAAAGCCACTGAAGATCCATACCATCGCCTGAGCTCTACTCCGAAGCTTGTCACCTGAGCATGCTGGCTTGATGGTAGAAGAAGAAACAATGCACATAGGACGTCGTGTGCAATGACAGAAAAAAAAGGGGTTCGTGTGTCTTTTAATATAGAGTGGGCCTACTGCTGCTTATAAGTGAATCTGTCTCTGCCCTGAATTTGAATGAATTCAGTTACCATTTCCTCCTCCTAGATGGGAGCTGAGATAAAGGAATGGAAAAATTCATGAAGGAAAGGATTTAGAGCACAAATTTGGTTCCTAAGGAGAGAGGTGGGGAGATGGGCAACATTTGAGGGTGCAATTGGATTTGTATCCCCATTCATACGCTGGCCTCTATTCTGTTTTTGTTCCTTTTGTTTGTTTGATTGATTTTTAGCTTACTGAGAGAAAAGAACTGGGTAAGAAATGGAAGAATGGTGTTTAAACAAATGATACCCAATTTATTTCTCAGACTAATCTTAATACCTAGTCAATGGCAAGCATTATTAGCATCTTCCCTTTGCAGATGAGAAAACTGAGGCTCCAAACTTGAGCAACCCGACCAACACCATTCCTTGGGCAAGCACCAAGGTTGGGAACTCAGAAACAGAACTTCTGGCTTTTAATTTTGCGCTTTTTTCCACTGCAACCCATTGCCAATTTGGAATTGTGACAGCTCTCTTAATAAGTCCTTAAGAAAACAATATTTTACCAAAGCTGACGCAACCTTAGCGGACTGAGAGGAATTCAGCACTGGAGGAACAGAAGCTGCAGGAGCCACAGGGCTGACCAGGATCTGGGGAGAAAGATGCCACCCTCGGTGGCCACGACTGCACTCCCAGAGTCCAGGAAGACACTTGGGCCCTTAGTGTCTAGGAGGGCACTGGAGGGGGGTAAAAGGAGGGACTGTACTGTTGCAGCTATCAGAGGAGTTCCACAACCCAGACTGCAGGGCATCTTTGTGCTTGTAAGTTGTTTGTTTGTCTGGGTTGGTGAAATTCCTGGGTACAGTGCATAAAATGAGAGTGAATTCTCTTGCTGAATAAAGACATTAATGCATTATGTTGACCAAGTGCCTCACTTTGGCCACGCTGTACACTACAGCTTTGGGTTGGGCTTTCAGGTACTAAAACAGGGGCTGGGGGTGGATTTAAAAATATACCCAAAGTAAATACAGAGCAGCTAATTTAAAGGATGGTAATTTAGAGTTCGAGATGGCAAACTTTTTCTGGAAAGGGCTAGATAGTAAATGCTTTCCATTTTGGAGGTCCTATGGTTTTTCCTTGTGACTACTCAAATCTTCCATTAGCAACAGGAAAGCAGCTATAGATGACTTGTAGATGAGTGGGTATGACGGTGTTTCAATAAAACTTTATTTACAAAAACAGTGGGGTGGATTTAATCTCAGAGTCCTAGTTAAAACAAAAAGGCTTATGTATTCTCACCTCCAATACCTGTAACAAGGTACACCAAAAAAAGGGTTAGATAATATAACATCAGCTATTTGTTATCAACTTATGACACTAAAATGTTACGCACCACAATTTTAATAAATCCATTTCTACCCTTGTTAATAAATTATTATTGACAATATAGTTTTTCAATATTCTTTACAAAAAGGTCCATTTAGGAATTTTGTGACACTGTTTGGTATTAGAACACAATTTTCCCTACCATTAAACTTCAACATTTGCTTCTATCAGTGGAATCAAATATTTATCACACATACCTCTTCACCACTTCAATGCTTTTGATATGGTTTTATGGTTAACCTTAATAATTTAATGACTTTTACAATTGTTATACTTTCCTCCTTTACACCTTCAAACCCTCTGTCCCTGTGTGTGTCCCTCCGTCTGACTCCTCACAGGTGAATTTCTATTGCTTTCATCTTCATTTTTTAAATTCACTTTGAATTTTTATTTTTTTAAAAAAGGAATGAGTTCCAAATAAGCACACATGATACCACACACACAAAAAAAGTTCCAAATCAGGAAAAGAGATAAAGGCAAATTTTCAAAAGTGGGTTCAATTTCTACCTCCCTTGACAAGTTAAGCCCTTTAGAAGGAACAAGGAGTGATGAGATCGTTTTGAAGAAAACAAAGTGAGGAAACTTCCCCATCAGATTCTGAAATTTCAAGTAACAAAAATGCATATTATTGGCTCTGGAATGGACAAACCATCAACGGAAGGGGCAAAGAGAGCTAGAAACAAAAGCATGGAAACCTGGTGTCTTAGCCACGCAGTCTTTCCTGGAACAGAACGCCTGATACCCACCACTGCAGTGAGGGCAGGATCCCTGGCTTCACCGTTTCACTTCACGACAGGCTGGTGCCGAGGTGGAAAGGGCATGGGAGGCGGGTCTGGTGGAGGAAACTGCGCACGTCATGGCGGCCAGGAAGCAAGCTGGAAATCTAGGGAGGGAGCTTTACCCTTCTGGATTACTCCTCCAATGGCTGCCGCGTCTGTCCAGGCTCCACCTCCTAACAGGAAGTTTGCTATGAGCTCATCAAACACAAGCACTATCAGAGCACCTTTACACTTGATTATGACTGAGGTAGTAACTGACTCCCCAAATGAAAAGAATTCAGCTTCTAACCTTGCACAAATTAATTCCAAATAGATTAAAAACTAAGTACCGAAAAATGGAAAGTTTTAAATATATAAATGTATATCTTTATGGCATCATGGCAGGGGAAAGTCCATTAAAATATAAAACCACAGATCATAAAGGTAAATACTGATGTTGACTCTGTCAACATTAAAAACATCCTAACAAAAGCATGATAAACCTGGGGAGGCCAAGGCAAGAGAGTGACCATAAGTTTAAGCTTAGCCTAGGCTACATAGTTCAAGCCCTCTGAATTACATAGTGAGAACCTGTCTCAAAAAAAAAAAAAAAAAAAAAAAAAAAACACCGTAAACAAGTTGGGTGTGGTGATGCAGGCCCATCACCCCATAACTCTGGAACTTGGACAAGAGGATTGTGAGGAAGAAGGATCACAAGTTTGAGGTCAGCCTGGGGAAATTAGCGAGATCCTATCTCAAAATAAAATTTGAAGAAGGGACTAAGGATCTAGCTTAATGGTAGCGCCGTTGCCTAGTATGCATGAGGTCTGTTTAATCCCTAGTACCACAAAAACAAACAAGCAACAGTAGCAGCAAGAAACATCCAGGAGAATGGCTATTTCTGGAAGGGAAATAAGAGAGTACAGTAGATTAATGAGTTGTGTAGAGCTTTAGCTGTATCTAAAATATTTTTATTTCTTAAGAAAATTCTAAAGACATAATAAATGATAGCATCATTTAAAGTTGAGGAAGGATGTATGTGTCTGTTGTATATTTTTGTACCTTTTTTTTGCTTTTAAAAATTGTAGTGCTGCTGTGTTCTTTTTTCAGTTTTTTGGTTTTTTTATTTTAAAGAGAATAAAAAATAACAAAAAACATTAGGAATCATACAGAATATCAAAAAACAAGGTAATAGGAATTCAAAAATGCTTGTTATATGGCATATTGTTGTCCTCAAAGTAGTTGTTCAGATTACTAGCTATAAGCATGCAAAATTGGTCAAAAAACGTTAGCATTAACTGTTCCTTTCAATAAACCAATAGAAATTAGCAGTACAATTATCTTAGCTATCTTGTGTATGTGTATTTTTCCC
Organism: Chinchilla lanigera; assembly: GCF_000276665.1. Lineage (NCBI taxonomy): Eukaryota > Metazoa > Chordata > Mammalia > Rodentia > Chinchillidae > Chinchilla > Chinchilla lanigera. Next base: position 22,444,309 of record NW_004955417.1, read on the forward strand.
TTCCTTCTTTCTTTCTTTTCTCCTTTCCCTCATCCCAGTTATTCTATCCTTTTGAGCAGTTTCTTTTCCTTTCATAATATCTATTGTACCTTTCAGATTTTATTTACACTTGTGGGTTTTCACACTAGGGAGACAATACTATATTTTGATTTTTGAAATAGTTTATGATTTTCACAAATGTCTTAAAGATTATAAAAGCTCAGAGAGAAAATAAACAAAACCATGGCATAGGCAAGGGCTTTCTTAGCTGCTGTCAGTATCTCTTCATATGTATCCGAGGCACCTTAAACATCAGCAGAGGGCTCTGAATTCCCTGAAATGTAAGAAGCTTATCTCAAACCCTAATCTCATCACTTGTAGAAATCCCCGGTAAAGGAATATAAACCTGCATCTTTATCTTGTTCACTTTTCAATCTCTTTCTCTTTTTGATTCCTCATGGAAAATGTACACTAAAGTAGGTTTAGGCAGGCAGGTAAGATTCAAATTCAGTAGGTGTCTGTGTTTATTTATTTAGGAAATTTAAAAAGAAAAGCCAAGGACTTGAAGACAATGAATGCAGAGGAGTAGCAGTAGTTAACATGGGTAGAATAATTGGAATACCATAAATGGATTGGCAGGGCACCCGGTTAACATGCCCAATACCAGCAAGCTGTTTCTTGCTCCCAAGCACTCACTAGCTCTAGAGGAAAGACCTCCACACGTAGCCACTGAAGGTCTACTTAATGAAAGGGGTAGTTTCCCATAATCTCCATCCCAAACTCCAAATCAACACGCTCCCTCCTGCTGGGCGTGGTGGTGCGTGCCTGTAATCCCAGCACTCAGGAGGCTGAGGCAGGCAGATCCTTGCAAGTTCGAGGCCAGCCTGGGCTACAAAGTGAGCTCACGGCCGGCCTTGAACTGCATAGAGAGACCCTGTCTCAAAAAACAAAAACAAAACAAACAAAAAAACAAAAACAAAAAAAAGCTCTCTCCACAAATGAAGAATTTATGATATACCTTGTTGTTGAATCAGCTTAACTGAAGTATCCATACAATAAAATTCACCAGTTTTCAGTGTACAATAATAATTAGATGAGTTTTCACCAATCTGTGTGATATGATGTCCACCACAATAAAAATACAGCTTTCTGTTGACCCTAAATTTTGCTCCAACCCTTGATGTCACAGTTTTCCTCCAGTCTCGGGCTCTTGGCAACTACTATTCTTTTTCTGTTACTAGAGATTTGCTTTTCAAGAAATTCCTATAAATAAAAATATTAGGCACATATTTTTCTTCTTTCAATTTGCATAATGCTTTAAAGATCCAGTTATATTACTCTGCATATCAGTACTTTATTCTTTCTTATTTTGGGGAGTATGCCACTGTGTAGCTATATAACAACAAAAAATGAAGTATCTTACTCTTAAATGTGGGTGAATCACCTAACACTTAAGAAAAATCTTTCAATTTGGAAAAGGTAAAAGGACCCACAGTTAATGAAAGGACAGAAGAACTGCACACAGCAGCTCAAGAGACAGAAAAAACTATCAGAGAAGTATGGAGATTCCATTTTTCTTTCTAATCCAAAAAGAAAATGCTGTAAGAAAGGAACAATTAGCAAGAAGCCACTGCTGAAATTTAAAATACACTTTTGTATATATATACAGCAAAAACTCAGATAAAGTAAAACATTTCCAAGAAATAAAAAATAAAAGCAAGCTGGGGGGGGATGTTTAAGAAATTAATAAAGAAGGGCTAACATTCAATTAATACGAATTACAAACCAAATGTGGTGGTGCATGCCTGTAATCTCAGCACTGTAGAAGGCTGAGGCAGGAGGACAGAAAACTCAAGCCCAGGACTGGACAAGCTAGCAACTTAAAGAGTGAGATGTTGTCTCAAAATGAAAACTAAAAATATTTTAGGGATATAGCTCAAAGGAAACGTCTTGAATTCAATCCCTATTATTTACCAAATAAATAAATAAATAAATGAAGAAGGCAAAAGCACAGAGACTACCACGGGAAAATTACAAACGAATAGCACCCAAAATGTCTACATTGAAAAGATCCATTGAGTGGCAAGGACAGTGAAGAAGGCACACACACTGAGGAGTTTCAGAACACTGGGGCTAAAGAGAATACCTGCGAAGGGCTTAGAAAAAAAAGCAAAGGGTCAAGAATCAAGGTGACATCAGACTTCTCTGCTGCTGCGCTGTCTTCAGCCTCAGTGGGAAGGCGAAGATACAGAGCAAGCACCCTGACCCGGATGAAGCCATGAGCCAAGCGGAGGTTGGAACCAAAGGATGCAAGTTAGCAGAAAAGCAGCCGGACAGGTATCTTTTTCAGTAGTCCCGTTTAAAAATGTGCTCCAGCACGGAAAACAGAGAGGATCAATCACCCCCAAAAGAAAGCAAAGAACCCATGCAGAAAAGTCAAAACCACAACCTTCGAAGGAAGCCATAAAATCACTGCCTCAGTTGGGGGAAGGACTAAGGCCTCCGGAAGGAAAGATACTGGGAAAGGGGGAAATTTGCTAGAACAGCTAAAATGATGACCGTCTGAAAATAATTAAAATGTTATAGCTAGCAAGTGAAAAAAAGTAGGCTCAGTTAGAAATTCTCAACAACAACAAAAAATCCTCTTTGTAAGAAAAATAGGAAATGCGGGTACATTGTCTGGCTCCTTAGCAAACGCTGCTTACGGAAGAAGATGATAAAGTCACACATCGACTTGACATAAGTGTTGTCTGTCATCAAGAAGTCAGTAAACAGCGTGCAAAGTAGATAAATCAAGCGGCCCTGGAGCCCTAGGAGGATGCCACGGAGAAGGGGCCGGTGGAGGGAGCGGCGTTTGCCGTTGGAAAGTACACACGCGGTGTAGAAGGGACTGGACTGGCAAACTGCATTCTACCGTAACCCTTCAGAATCGCTTGATTTTTAAATATAGACATATTACTCTGATAGAAACTCAAAAATTAAAAACATTCAGAAAGCATTTTTCATCTTGAAGTTATACAGAGTCAAGGGTGGAGGGCCGGATGCTTTAATGTTTAATAACGTTTACCATAATAATAAATACGGGCCGAGTGGTGCTTTTACTCACTGGGCCCTACTCTAAGCTTTCTCTGAAGTATGAGTGAAAAGGATCTAATTTTCTTTTTTACACTTGCACTCTCATCCGGTGTTCACCATCTTATATTTGAACTATGAAAAGCATCTTTTGTTGCCTGACCCACAAACTCTGCCTTTCCCAATCTATTATACTTGGAGCTACCAGGTGACCTGTCCTAAACATGCCATTGATTTTATAGCACCTCTGTGCAAAATTCATCCCTGAATCCACTTTTGTGAATGAAAAATCTCCTTAGTGTGCTGCGCAGATTTCTGCTGGGCCTCCCTTCCCATTCCTTTTCCCTGCGTAGATCCAAAAAGGTTTCTTCCACTCCGTCCTTTTGTAAACCTGGGGACCGGTCACCTCTCCCCAACAGGCTGTGTGCTTAGAGCTCTGTCACATCTTCTTTCTAAGATGTTCACTCCCCCAAACTCACTCACTAAACTCTGAATTATCAGAGTGCAGGTGAGACGCCAGGAGCCCTGTGTGTATTGTCATCCTCACCCATGGAGACAGACCAGACATAATTTAGTTTACACTCCACCCCTTTGGGCCAATTCTCTGCCCTACTCGGTTCCCCTGACTGCATCACAGACCTCCCTAGAATGTTCTTTCCCGCTCCTTCCCTACCCAACTGCTTTGTCATCAACAGTAGCTACATCAGTCCATGACCTCAGGTCTCACACAGTGGCCTCAACTTGTGGTTCCACTTCTCTCTGAGGTCTGCATTCTCCCCTTGTTCTCTCAGTCCTAGGAGACCCATTCCAGGGATACTCCCTTGCTCTAAGCCTTCTCTAACTCTATCCTCATCTCTCTGTACAGACTCATTATTAAATTTAAGAACACGTGAAAGAGAAAGCAACAGTCAAAATGCTACTAAGAAGGAAAGAGAGCTAGATGAACCATCTGGAGCGAATTCTACAGCCCACGAGGACTCTGGCCCATGTGACACTCATCTGTCTCATTGCCTTCTATCAAAGTATACGCCTGCTTTGTCCACAGACTGTGGATTTTCTAGGTCAAGAGACTGTACCTGATTCATCTTTGTTATCTAGGTTCCGAGCATGTAATAGATGTCCAATAACTGATTGGCAAGTAAATTAATCCTAATGTGCCTGTCCAATGCACTCCACCCAGTTCTGGTCCTTAGCAATTCCTCATGGGAGAAGAATTTCACACCCACTTTCTACCCTTAGTTGTCATTCCGATTAGGATTATTGAGGGAACATAAGTCTGACAATAGTGAATAAAGGGGGAACACAGAATATTCTGAGGAAGGGAGTATTTGGAACCAAAGATGTGTGAACCCAGAAGCATTGCAAGGTTGGCATCATGTCTTGAACTAGTTTTCAAAGGAATCAGACTTGGCCAAACCCAAAGAGAATTTTGCCAAGCACTTTTCTCCTTAATTTTTAAACCCATGTGTATTTTAAGGAAAATTCAATCCATATGTTTCTGATTCATTTACACTAAACTCATCAAAATGTTGTTTTGTAAGAGTTATTTGATGTCGCAGTCTTTTGAGCTTTTGTAAAGAAATGCTTTTCCCCCTTAGAAATAGAAACCCTGTTTGGGAAAGTCACACACACACACACACACACACACACACACACACACACACACACACACCTCAAAGGCTCAAAGTCATCTCAGACCTCAAGACTTACAAGTTTCCAGTGATCCTTGCTGTACCTGCTGTAGCTTCCATCTCTACAGAAATTTCAGGGCTTTTTTTTTTTTTTTTTTTTTTTTTTTTTTTTTTTTTTTCAGAAAGACACACAGCTGTACACAGACAGGAATCTAACTGGCAAAAACTGCAAGATCAGGATAATTAAAAACTGCAAAATGGGAGAAACGGCATGTAAAGTTTGGTGGAGAGATGAGAGGAAGATATAAATTAAACAGCAGAAACAGAGATAATAAATGGGGTAGCTTTCTGTGTATAAAAGTTCAAAGATGAGACAGGGAAAGAGGAAAGTTGCGCACATATATGTCACAGAGCACATATATGACAGTTTTCAGAATCCGGTTTCAGAAAACCAAACGCCTAGTGCATTCAGGAAGCAATTACGAGAACGTGGTACTAATTATTCAGCGGTGCCTGTTTACTTGAGCAGTGATAGTTCCTGCTACAACACAGCCAGCCTGCTTGAGCTCCACAGCCAGAACTGCAGCTAGTAGGGCTTACTGCAATCAGCCCTTCAGTTTTCCTTTCTCAGCTCTGCTGCTGAAGTGAGACAAATACAGTTGTCAAAAACGTTGTCCTACAAAGAGTTCGAGAAATGCCTGTTTAGAGATACAGATGATCGGAACTGAGACAGGTCCTTGTGCTGAGCACTAATACCTCCTGGCAGTCCATGACGCGGTTGGCCACAATGCAAAGGTGAATTGAAATCCTAAGTTCTTTTCTAGCAAAATGGTCAACCTGAGATGCCAAAAATTAATAAAACTAAAGCAAATACAGAGCATGCTGTGAGCACGAGGAGGAAAGAGGGCCTTCCACTGAGTGTCAGTGTGAGTGACAGTGCCTGCAGGCTTCTGACAAATGTCAGAGACGCTGGGTGTAAGTTTCCGAGTTACTGTTCTCACAGCAAAGTGAATTCAATGGGGGCAAATATGAGACTCTTTAAAAAAAAAGCAAGCAGAATTCTGGCAACTTAATCATTTAGGTTTCCAAGTGAAAGTGAAGGTAGACAGACATAAAGAAATTTTTTTTAAGTTTCCTTTAATGGGCTTAGAAATTATTAAGGGGAAATAAAAGATAAGAACAAAAGTTCAAAAGTAAAAATGGACCCAAAGGGTAACTTCAGCTAGGGAGAATAAAGCAAAAACAACCCACGCTCGCAGCAACATGCTTATGAGAACATAAAGGGCTTCAGCAGCTATCCTGGGACATGAGGAATAAGTAAAAACTCCTCTGGCAGGGCAAAAATCAGTTACAGAACACAATTATTCAGTCCTGTTATCTATCAAACAAAATGGCACTGTTAATTCATTTCTGTTCTCCACCTAGAATGTGAGCTCCTTCAAATGGGGTACCTGTTGCTCCCATCTTTGGATCCAGGATAACTAACATGCTCTTGGCATCTAATTCATGCTGGAATAGAAAGCTGATCATTCTAATTAAGAGAGTGGGGCAGCATAACAGTCTCTTCCCTGCCACTTTGTCTGCGAATAAGTAACCTCCATCCAGTAAGGTGAAGGCCGTTGCATCTCCCACCAAAGCCAAGGCCACATTCATGTCTTTGTCCCCTTGCTGTAATCTTGGAGGACGTGTGTCATCAGCCTTATCTGCACCTTCTTTCCTGCCAGCCTCATGTGACAGGAGTGGTAGACACTTAGATCTTCCTGGCCTTGTCTGCCCCTAACATCCCTCTGTCCCCACCAACCATGCTATTTCTCCCCTTATTTGTTTATTTTGCCATCCTGAGGATCAAACCCAGGACCTTTGTATCAAGCTACCTCCCCACATTCCTTCTTTTTCTAGACAAATTCTTATTAAATTGCTAAATTCCCCAAGCTGGGCTCAAACCTACAATCTTCCAACCTCAGCTTCCCAGGACGCTGGGATTACAAGCTCGTGTCACCACAACCAGCTTCCCTAGAAGTCTTGTTGTTTCCCACCTTGGGTTTTACGCCAGTCTAGAACTGAACCACGGTTCACCAGCCCCCAGTCGGGTATTCCACATGATTGTCTGCCCCTCTGCAGTGTCACTTGGTATTAAGAATGTCTCAATTTCTGCTTCGTGTTTATTACAGGCACCAAGGTTGCTCCAGTGGCTCCGCAGCTGCCTGCTCCTCCACCTCAAGACAGCTCATGCTACAAGACTATCGGGAGGAATGTCATCCAGGGGCAGCAGCTCGTGGCTGCTTGTGAGGGCACCTCTGCCTCCTGACACTGAAATCACAGTCAGCACCCATGGGGAAAGAAAGAGACTGTCTGCAATAGGTCAGGCCACTTTGCTTATTTTCCTTTTCTGATCAGTGATATCAGAAGGATACCATGAGGTACCTGGATTTCAGCAAGGCATTTGGAAGCACGGAATCTTAAAATCAGTAGATACCTTACAGAGGAGATGTACATCGTTGAACTGGAGGCAAACACACAGAGAATATGATGGAACGCAACAGCCTTGCTCACACAAGTTTGTCATACAATCTCTGCATATTAAGAATCTTATTTTAGTGGTTAACTCACCTAAATGCTCTTCCTTTGTTAGTGATGAAAAATAAAGCATGTTAATGTTGATGGCATCTAAATTGCATTCAAATATTACAATCCAATGATTCCAATAATACAGTAACAAAAACAAGAAATATATTACTAATGCTTGCCACATACAAGGTTCGAACCTAAGTCCTCTATCTATTTTTCTGTACTCAATTTTCATAGTTTACCAATTTGGCATTAGTATAACTGCTCAATGAAATAACAATGCAGGTGGGGGAACTGAGGTTAGGAAACCCTTAGCCCTGTACCTAGACTCACCCAGTGTGCGGGAGATCAAAGCACAAATCTGTCTCTACCTGTGTTAGAACAGGCAAAGGTGTGACTCCCCAACCTGGGGGGCTTCCCCGAGGAACGCTGTCCCCAGCAGTAAATGCGCATCATATATTACAGTGAGCTCTGCTCTCCTGATCACTCGGGGTCCCAACTGAAAGAGCAGCACCCTTTCTCACTGTTGTCAATCACCGTACAGCAGAGAAAGTGGAGTTCTCAGGACAGCAAAGCAGCAATTAAAGTGCAGTGGCCGGGAAGTAAGATGTTTAGCTCCTGCTTACATCTCATTGGCCAGAAAAAGTCACATGGGCAAACAGAAAGGGAACGGGAATTGCAATCTTTCCATAAGCCCAGGAAATGGAAAATAGTTAGCAAGCATCAATTATCTACTGCGCTCCCAAGTCCTACACTTTTAACAACCAACTTGATATACCTGCACCCTGAGAAGTGAAACGTTACTTAGCTATGTTTTCCCACAGCCATGATATAATCATAGTGCAGGGAACAATTTATGCCAAGTGTCATTCCTTACAGTCTGGTTCTGCGAACCTCCCAAGCTTGGTATTTTGACCTATTTGGAACGTCAAAATTGCTCTAAATGCCAGATAACCTCCTCTTGATCTGCCTTTTAAAAGCAGTATTTCATAATCTCAGGTCCAAATATGGAAGCAGTTTTAGAGGTAAACAAATACGCGCCCCAGTGCCTTCTCATTTCTGCCCTTATTTTCTAAAACAAAATCAAAACAACTCTTTAGCAAGCATAGCGTCTACTGTACCACCACCACCCGTTAAAATAATGCTACTGGTGCTTTGCTGTCTTGTCTCCAAAATTATCTTATCATAGGAATGTAAAGTTATAGAAATAAATTCCTTACGATTTTTATGTCTGCGGACGGGGTTTTGTAGTTTGCAAAGGACAGGCGCTTTTCCTATCAACCATCCTTTTTGATCAGTTTTTCATATGAACATTATTTTTATGATGGTTTTTCAGGTGAAGAGTTGGAAGACCAGGAGGGTTAGAAAAAGAAAGAAAACAAAAAACTAGCCCTGGGGCCATGAGCTAATGAAAAGGGTTAGGCAGAGATTCAGACCCTCCCTCCTAATTCCAGTCTGTTCTGCTTCCTGTCACACCTCCCAAATCTTTGTGACAATTATCTTTTACTGCTGCTGAAGTGGGTCATGGCTTGTCCATTCTTTTAAGTGAGATTATCTGAGACGAAGGGTCCCTTATCCCAAAATGACCATCTCTGAGGCTCTCGCAGCAAAACGTTCAGTGTGGAGGGAAAAGTATGCATCCTCTTGTGTAATGGCAAAACGCACATCCCTATGAATTTCCTTATACAGAAAAGTTTTCTTTAGCATGTAGTAAGTCAATGAGCCCCAGAATGGGGAAGCTTTAGAGATGGGAAGATTAAGATTTATAGATACCTGCTAAGAATCCAGGACTTCATGTTGCCGTGTTAGTGATGCTAGGGCTCACTCTGAAAATGCTCCAGAGCTAAGAACTTGATGTGTGTTTTTAATTTTGTCCTCACCACAGTCCCTTGGTGTGGATAATAGTCACTGCTCCTTTCTGCGCCCAAGGAGACCAAGCATGAGAGACTGTCTGCCCACACCAGGCACAGCTGACAAGCAGCAGGGTGAGCTTTGAACACAGACTGTCCACATTGAGCCGCCTCCTTGTGGCCCGATGACCACAGCCAGCCTGGTGTGGAGCAATCACCATTCTCGCTTTACAGGTGGAGCAAGGACACAACACAGAGAGGTGCAGTAATTGTTTCAAAGCTGCACAACGAGAAGATGAGGAAGTGAAAATGAACTCAGATTCCTTTCCTATCAAAGGACGCCCTAGGAAGCACTGGAGAAGCAGGTCTGGCTCCAAAGAACTCTGTCCCTTCCTGTGTATGGGCCATCTGAACAAAGATGACACCCCTGGGCTCGCACACCAGAGGGTGGCATGACTGTGCCCCACCTGACTTTTTACTCCAGTTCTCCAGGTCTTGTCACTGCATGGTGGGTCGAAGGGGACTTTCTTCCTGGTTCCTGGTGTCCTGAGCAAAGAAATGAACAAGACACCCAGGAGAGGAAGTCAAACTGTAGGTTTATTGAAGGTGGAGAGAGGTCCGCTGTACGGGGCGAGAGTGGGCTGATGAACAGGCTCACGGGAGGCAGAGGGTAAGGGAAAGGGGTATTTTGTGTCCAAACTTCCTGGGCCGGCTTCCCCTCCTGCAGAAAAGGCACCAGCAGCGGTCCTGTCAAGGACTCGCTTGGCGTAGCACAGCTTTGAACTGTCCTGTCCAAAGACGCACTGGAATTCCCAGTCCAGATGTAAACAGGGTGGGAAACTCCACTTTCTGACTGGCTCCGCATACATCGCTCAGGAGCTTCAGGCTCACTTTGGATCCTGTGCTCTGCTTGTGTCCTCTGGGTTTTTGTGACCCTCACCACATTCCACCCAGCTGGGGGGCCGGGTTTGTCCCAACCCTAATTTCTGTTTCATTCTGAGCCATGCACAATGTTCACCTTTGGGGTGTATGAAAGAGGGATTTCAAGGGTGAGGCACCTTTCGTACGGGTCCTGTGCCAGGACAGACTCCAAGTGCTGGTTCCCAGCCAGCCCCAGACATGCCCCTCTCCCAGGATGGCCATGCACAGGGCGTTCCCGTCCCTCAGACCATGGTCAGCCGTATTCCTAAGATGAAGTGTGTCTTCTCTCCAGGAATGTTCTGCAGTTGTCTCCGGTAGCTGTCACCCTGCACCTTTCATTTCACAACAGAGCAAAGGACTAAAGATAGTCGTGAGCGTGGCACGTCTATAGCAGTCATCTTTCTTGATAACTAGACACCGTGCTGGGACATTTTTTCTGATTTAAAAATAATATCTTCCTTGTTATATTGCTGCCCAAATGCCCATCTTGGGTGGGAGCGTAATCTGGGAGACGATGCTTTGCTAATTACATGCTATTGTAGAAACACAGTAAGTAAAGTGAGGCTGTCAGCAGGCCAAAGGGATGGAAATGTAGCCCTTCCTCAGGGCCCAGCTGTGGGGCAAGTAAAGACAGCTTGCAGACTGCTCTGCTGTGGAATTCATGACCTGGAGGAAGGAAAGAAAGAGAGTAGAGACCAAGGTTGTCAGGAGAAGTTAAAGTTCATACCCTATAAGAGGTAAGGGTGGGAGCACTGCCTTGAGAAGCCTCTAAGGTAAGTCACCTAGTCTGCCAGGTTGCGGTTAAAATAATGAGAAAAAAAGAAAGATAGGAGCAGAGGGGAGGGAAAGGAAAGCAAGCCCGGTAGCACAAGCCTGTAACCCCAGCTAAGCATGCATCTGAGGTAAGGGAACTGCAAGTTCAAGTTCAGCCTGAGCAGCATAGCAAGACCTTGGAATAAACACATACACACACACTCACACATACACACACACGATAAAAGGATAAAAATCAAACGTGAAAGGAATAAGAGTGTAGCATGGTGGTACAAAACTAAACTAGCATGTACAATACCCAGGTTCAACCCTGATATGAACAAATATTAATGATGATGATGATGATGATGTTAATGATAATAACTGACAGCAAATGGTTTCTGATCCCACTTCTGCTGTGAAGGTCAGCAGCAGAGCAGCCCTGACCACGGCCGGCCACTCTACCCAGCATCCCCAGGACCTGCTCTCCATGATCTCCCCCAGTGCAAGAAAGGAGGACACAATATTGCCCCCTTTGATTCACCCATCACCCGTCTGGGACCCATTCCCACAGATCCAGAACAAGAAGCCTAGAGAAATGAAGCTCTGCATTTCTAAATCCTGGGTTGACAAAGCCAAAGAAGTTTCTTCGCTTGAGGCCACGTCAGCTTTTAATACGCTAACGGGTATTATGAATTTTCACAACAGATACCAAATACACAGGTTCCCCCAAATGATGGCAGAGCGAAGTGCTTTTTCCATAAACACTCGGTACAGTCACTCAACAAACACTGCTCAAGTTCCTCCTGGGTGACTCTCAGCACTGCTGTGGCAATAGTGATCAGGCTTTTAAAATAAGTGGATTCTGCCTTTTCTGGAGGCTACAGCTCAGCAGAAAAGATAGACTAATGACAAACAGAAAATAAGACGCAACTATTATAAAGAAAAAATAAAGCAGGTTAATGGAGTTTTATGACATAAAGGATTTGCACATTGAGTTAGTGGTGAAACCAGGGTAAAGGGATGTAGACCCCAAGATTTTTTAATGAGTTACAATAATTAGAAAGGAATGTGATAAAATCAAGAGTGGAACAGACTGCGTTAGCGTACCCTGCCCATACTAAAGGTAGGTACAGCTTTAGAATTGTCTGGCCTCAGTTATCTATGCATCATGTGCAGTCCACTGTGAGTGCATTTTTGATTGCAGGTGACAGGCCAATGAGTTTGAAAACCCCTGAGTGACAAGGACAAAGAGTGGCAGGTGGCTCTGTATTCAGATGTGGTGGCTAAGAAAGGCCTGAGGAAATGCCACTGGAGGAAGACCTCAGGGATATGCAGAAGGAGCGGGCCCTACACTGAGCCAAGAACTCATGCAAAGGCCCTGGGGTAGAGGCTGCTTGGCAAGTGTGAGCATTGGCAAGAGGACTAGAGTTCAGGGCACGGGCAAATGAGTCAGAAGGGCTAGGGGCCGGAGCATCAGGTCTGTAAGAATAGGAACAGCTTTAAGCCTCAGAACTGGGTAGTGACACAGTCTGGCTGAAGTTTCCCATGGAGCCACTGCGGCCCAGCAGAGAGCTGATCACCGATGACAAGAGTGAAAGCTGCAAGAGGGAGGCTGGAGGCAGGCGGTGGCGGGCCCATCCCTTACGCCTTGCGTGATCGCTGAATCGTACTTTGCAATCTTTCGCACACTCGGACGTCTGCGAGCAGGAGGGACTGAGGAGCAAAGACAAGGCAAAGGACACGGAGGGACCCTGCCATGCAGGGAGTAGACTTGCTCCCGCCAGGCACTGAGCAGGGGGCCTGCACCGGGACATCCTCAGTGGAGCCGTGCCATGAACGCATGGACCCCCACTCACCCTCCCACCCTCAATACAAAGGGTCAACGGCAGAGTCGCCCTGTCCCCGAAGCTCCAGGATGGATTACACTCACGCAGAGTGTTTATTACACTCTCATTCCCTCCAGGCGAAAATGCTGGAGGGAGTAAAAGCATGCTAGGAGTAATGCAGTTTTGCAGGACACAGCAAGCACAGCCCTTAGGCTGTGATCCGAGTCAGCACCCAGCTGGGGACCTTCCTGGAGACAGCAAGACTGAGGAGAGAAGCCCCGTCAGCTCCCCATGGGCCATGGGAGGAGGAGAGAAGTCACTGAACCTGGCACCAAGGGCACTGGGACTCCGGTCGCAGCAGCCCTGGGAGGAGCTGCCTTCCTCAAGCAACTGAGCAGAGATCCTGGCGCTGAAGCCACAGCCTGAGGCAGAGAAGAGGCAGGAGGGGGAAAGGCCAGGAGAGGGTGAGTCTGTTGACTTCTACCAATTGCTGTCATCATGGGTCTGGGGACCTGGGGTGCCTTAGCAAAATGGCAAAGAGTCACATCTTCGGGCTGTCAAAGAATTGTCGGGCAATCCTTAAACTGAAAGGATGTTTGTCTCTGGACACAGACAGTACCAGATCCTGCAGCTTCTTACTGAGTAACCTTGATCCTGAGATCTAAATTTTCTCTTTCTCCTCAGAACAGTGAGGGTAATAATGGTGCTTTACATGCGAGAGGATTACTAAGATAATACCAGGGGAGAACTCAGTGTAGCACTTGGCACTACTAAATCCTCAAGAAGTACTACTGTTGTCAAGATGACTCTTAACTCATTGTTAAAACACAGGCTGACAAGGACTTGAAGAGAAACCTCTCTTGCAGAGTTGACAGGGAACGCTGTTTCATAAGCATTCAGACTACGACCAGGAAACTTTGCTGGTACCCTCCTCAGTCTCCACACATGGATGAATACAGGCGGGGCTGGGGATTTAGCTCAGTGGCAAAGCGCCTGCCTGGCAAGTGCAAGGTCGTGAGTTCGGTTCCCGGTACCGGAGAAAAAAACAAAAACAAAAACAAAAATACAGGAAAGAGCCAGCATTATTGTGTGTCTGCTGAGGCAAGGCACTGCGCCAGGTGGCAGTCAAAGAAGGAATAAAATATATTTGTCCCTTGAGATCCATGGGAAATTTGTTCTAGGACCCCTGAAAATAACAAAACCTACGGATACCGAAGTGCTTCTGTGAAATGACATGATATCTTCATAGGATCCCCGTACATCCTCTTGAATACTTTAAATCATTTCTAGATTACTTATAAAACAACATAAGGAAACATAAATGCTATATAAATAGTTTCATTGTATTGTTAGGGAATAAGGAGCAGGGAAAATTTGTATGTTCAGTACAAATACAATTTGTTTTCAAATATTTTCAATTATCTGTGGTTGGCTAAATACATGGATAGCAGGCTACACAGACAGAGAGGGCTAATAATATGACTATACTTGAAAAATAATCAACAAAAATAAAATACAAATTTGTGGGAGTATAAAATATGTAGCCAATTTCTAGCTGCAAAGCAACTAAAAATGTATTTTGGCAAATTAAACCTTAAAGCTTAATGCACCAGCCTTTATCGACCCACTTACTTATCTTTGAAGTAATTCCTTTAACTCAGTGCATTCATTGTCTTGAATCTGGTTTTAGATTAGATAGAAACAAATTGCATCTCCTTAAATGCCTGGTAGAAATGATTATTTCCTTCCTCTAAAGAGAAGTAATAATATTTTGGATGCACTTTACATGGACTTGGGATAGAAGTGGTCTCTTTCTTTCTTATAAAATAAGCACAGGAGACTGCAGGACGGGGAACATGAATTCTGGGAGAATGCAGTGCTGTGTGACCATGGTGAAACACAGATCTAAGAACCGATCTCCGGTAGGTGCCTGTGTACAGACATTTACAATGTGCTGTGATGTTGCCCATCTGACATTATCCTCACCTGTGGCCTGCATTCCTCTCCAGCTCCATCCTACGGCTTTGTCATTACCTTAATCTAGTGCGCATGGCTTGCTGCCATGGTGCCAAGGTGTCTTTGTGGGGAAACCATCGTGGATGAGGACTGAGAGACTGACCACATCATTCGATCCCTCGCCCAGAAACTGAGACTTCACAAAGCATAGAACGTCAAGATGGAACCAGGGAAGAAGTAAGAAAACATCTTGAGGCTTTCAGCATTAAATTAAACATTACCAAAACTTCTCAGTACCGCGAAGAGATCTCTGAAATCACTCAGAGCTGAGCCTACTCGAGCTCTCTCTTCCCACTCACTAGATTTGACAAGTTTAATGTGATGAGGAAAAGAACAACAAAAAAGATTCACATTCAACCAGTCCATTTTGCCATTTTCCTACTTCCAGAAATGTTTATAGGGGAAAAATTGTCTAATGTGTTTTAAAGATTTCCTATGGATTATGATGGCTGAACTTAATGACACTCTTTTCACTGTGACACATGGAAGGGGATTTTTTTAGTGATAATTAAGAAAAGTTAAGATCATTAAAATGTATTTTTCTAAGAATTATTTTTGTGATTTGGAATAAAAGGATAAGTAGTACTGGACCTGTCCTCAGAAATACCCCTTATTTATCATGTAAATAACTCATCCATTATTGCATTACAGATGATGACTTCTAGATTTGAGTAGTGAAATTCAATGATTTCAATTTACTTGTATAAAAAGATAGGGGAGAGTAAATAGTCTGTATTTTAAAATGTAACTGCATTATTCTGCAGTGTCTTCTAGAAGAGCCCGCATTGACAAATGGGTAATTTTGGAAATTTAGTGTAATTAGTAAATATTGGGGTTTGTTTGTTTGTTTATTTTTGGTGGTACTGGGTATTGACCTCAGGGCCTTGCACATGCTAGGCAAATGCTCTACCACTGAGCAACACACCCAGCCCCTATTATTTGTTTTAATAAACATAATTAATAATATGTAACTGAATAGTCACAAGAACTCCTTCAAGGAAGAAACCACTTACAGATGCAAATGTAGTTATTCTTCAAAACTGACAGCTCAGAAATAAGTCTGCCCATCAACATCCTTATAAAACAACAGTGTTTCATAAAACACTTTCACATTATGCAATTCTTTATTTTTAAAGAAGAAAGTGAAATTTCAAGCAAGCGTGGTCAATCAGTTCAGAGTGCTGCCTAAAACATACAAATACTTTTAAGATCAGGGTGATTTCTACCACATCACACAAATTCCTTACCAATGATAGTAAGAGTATTTATGCTTAAAATATTAGTAGAATTTTGCCTTTGGAATCGCCTGTGAAACATATTTATTGGAGAAGAAAACCAGTTCTGCTACTTTAGAGTTGTATTTTAGTTTTTGATCACTTTTTAAAAAATCCAAATAGATGACCACATCATCAGATCGTGCCCCCAAGTCAAACCCACTTTCAAATTATGAAGACTAGCCATCCTTGAAGAGTTTCAAATAAAAGTAACTTTGTCTAGCAAAACTTAAAAAAAAAAAAGAAATTCCAGAAGAGTTTTTATCAATATCAAAACAGTTGAAATAAATATATAGCCTCTTATAATGTTTACTTTTGAATTGCTTAAAACCCACTTATCTCTAAACTGAGAACAAACAACCCCCTATAATTTTGCCTGCAGTTTTTGTATTTTGTATGTCTGACACACTCAGGCTAGAATGCGTACTGTTCAGACAAATTCTACAGTGGTATCATTTTCTTGTTCTGATTACTGTAACAATTGAAGATTTACTGGGAAGAATATTTTTCAGCTAGGTTCAATTGCTAAAGATATTTCTTCTTTAAAAATGCCCAAAATATTTTAAAACAGAGCTTTAAAAAAAAAAAAGTAAAAGAAATTAAGGACTAACCTCAAATAATAGAGCTGAATTATTAACTTAGGAATATATAAGAAATTACAGTGAAACAGCAACTTTAACTATAATATTGTAATCTTAGTGCCATTTCACTTTCCCATCAGGGAATTGGTCATATACAGATTATTTTCCTTTGACTCGTGCTCTATTTTCAATGTCAGGGATCCATGCTGATTCAGGAGCTAAAATAGTAAAGCAAAAAATTTGGAGTCTTCCTGTCTGCAGTTATACTCTACAGCTGAGTTGCTAGCATAAGAGAATTCACCTCCTGAATTTCTACAGTTCTAGCTTACATTCTGTTTCACTTTATAATTAGCAAAGCAAAAGGAAAAGAACATACAGTGATTAACACCTTCTGACCCATTCCACTGCGTTTGGCAAACAGATTATTTCCTATGTATATAAGAATCAACTAGGGACTGTGCTCAATGTGCCATTTCTACCTGTACAACTCCAAGATCCTAGTGTAGTGGTTTAGAATTAGATATAGGCACCTTCTAGCCCAAGTACACTCACTGAATTAAACCTTCAATAGTGCAAATATAAATCTCTTCTCTTTATAGTAGGTTACACTGCCTTGGCCAAGAAAATAATTTCCTAGATGAATGTGACCCAAAATTCTATCCCCAAAAATGTCACAACCAATCACCATACCCCAACTGACAACACCTGAGATTTTAATGGACTTCTTTCCACTGACTTTTGGACAAAAATATTTAAGAAGAGTCTCTTTCTCATTGTTGATAAACGTTCTATTAATTAAATACCTCTATCTGAGAAGCAACTAATGTTTTTCTTTGCAAGCATCTTAGAAACATTTGTCATTGTCTCTACTTTACCACACTGATGGTGGAAGTCAATAATTATTCTAAGTTTAGAGACATACAGTGCTTCCAGTCTCATTTATGGTTTGATAAAAGCATGTAGATAAATACCTGGCAGGCCAGTAGAAATGATAAGAAAACAAAATTTTAGCCCCAAGAATGTTACTAAACAGGGCTCCATAGGTTTTAATAAAGATGTTTCTCATATACTTTATTATTCCTATCAGGTTAATATTATCTCTTGGTTATTGCAGGCTGAGCAGGTCCTCAATCTCCTGAACAAGTATATAGTGAAGGCTAAATAAAAAGAGGCAAATGGAATGATTTCAGGGTTTCAGGAAGATCAAAGCCCTCTCACAGAATTTAAGATTCTCTCAGAGCTAAGACCAAGACCTTCTCTGAGTGGCCCATATTTATTTGGTTATCAAAAGTAGGGAGGGAAGTACTCAAGAAGGGCAGAATTACTCAAGGACTTCTCTAAGTAAGTTATTAAATTAATCCCCCCCAGGAGTGAGACACCTGAGGCTACAGTCTTTATCTAGACTGTAGGCTGGATCCAGGTGTCTTTGGCTGTGATCTTACCTTACCCTTTGAGGTTTTCTGGCTTCATCCACAATTACAGGCCTTAGTAGGGATTAGTGGACTCATTTACTATAAGTCCACTGCTCATATCCAGACAAGAAGCCTAGGCCTTGGACATGTTCACAATTAAACATGAAAAGCCTATTGGTTAATTTAAGTCCTGCTCAGGGCTGCTTCATAGTGGTCTTCATCAATTCCTTTCTTACAAAATGAAGATAATTGGACAGTGGGTTCCTTGGAGTCTTAAGTCTGAAAAGCATTTGTCTGTGCTATGGACAGCTGAGTGAGAATCTCTTTGGACTTGCTTCTCACCCTTCTGCTCATTACTGAGGGTAATGAAAATCCACAGCTTCCTCTGCCCTCAAACATATTACTAAGACTGCCTGAAGAAATGAACAAGCATGCTACTTTCTTTGATTTTCCACCCTGCCAGTGTTTGCCAAAAGCAGGATGTTGAAGATACAGACAGAATGAATTGGAGCGACCTGCAGGTCTTTCAGTCTTGAGCAAGCCTCATGTAATGAATTTGTAGTGTTAAAGATAAGAACATTTCCTTATGGAAGGTCACCTGCTTGTTGTAACAACCTGCCTCTTTAGCACTGCTCTCTCTGTACCTCACATTCTAGAGAGCAGTCTCTTAGCATTGTGACCGTCTCTACAAGGAAGGTCTCTTGTGATAAAAATGCTGTCTTGGTGTGATCCTGATGTAGGAGTTGCATCTTGCCTGTCTTCCTTGTGACTTGTGCTAAAAGTAAGGATATCTGAAGCATTAGTATAAAGAGAAATAAGCTCTAGACCACACCAAATAAATCTTCTTCTTTTTATCCTCATAATTAAA
This sequence comes from Chinchilla lanigera, assembly GCF_000276665.1. Taxonomy (NCBI): domain Eukaryota; kingdom Metazoa; phylum Chordata; class Mammalia; order Rodentia; family Chinchillidae; genus Chinchilla; species Chinchilla lanigera. The sequence continues at coordinate 22,463,063 of NW_004955417.1, forward strand.
AATCTAGCACAGTGTTTTCATATTCTTGTCACCTTTGTTAATTCTTATATCACATTCTCTATGCATGGAGAGCAGTGTTCCCCTGGAGACTTTTTGTTCTTATCTGGACCCTCTGATCAAATCTAACAACTCAATAAGGTGCCGATTGACAATACAAAAGCATAAAGATGTTGTTAATTTTATGTATTCACAGAACTCTTCACAAGATAATGCAAGCCAAACAAATAACTAAAACATGACTTTTACAGATTTTACACAAAGGACAATAAATTTGTAAAGGAATGATGGAACAGATGAATATCTGTGTGAGGGCGGTAAATTCGAGGGATGTTTATGAGATGTATGGGGTAGGGGAGATGTCAGCTTGAGAGGAAGAGAAAGGTTACTTCAAAGAGTTTGTTGATGTAGGTTCACTGCAGCTCCGATACCAGCTCTTCACAATCAAGGCCATTTTATAACCTTGGTACACAAAGGACACCACTTTCAAAAGAATCTTTATGGCTTGTCGCATGTAGGAAATGACAGGCTAAGTGGCCCTTTCTGAAGTTACATTTCCTCAAGTGATTTCTAATTGGAAATAATCAATACACTACTTTGGCATATTTTGAGATGGTACAATTTTAATTTTTCCAATTATTTAAAGCATCAGGCAAAGACCTAAAGAGTTTTTTTCTGAATATGATTCAATCCCAGATAACACATGCAAAAGGAAAAACATTTGAGGATTCTCTGTACTTTCTGTTCAGTTTCTTTATAAACTTAAAAGTGCTCTAAAAAAATAAAGTCTACTGACTTTCTACAAAGTACATTACTGAACTGATACACTATTTCTTAATATGCTAAACTTCACCCTGAAAATTTATCTGATAGGAATGACTTTATTTTCTCTGGATAGAAATGCCTCTCTTGAATTAAAATTTGTGAGGGAAAATTTGTAGCCATTTTAATAAAGTCAGTTTTCATTGATAAATGCTGTAAAAATACCTGAATAAGGAAAGGAGGGAGACAATTCTGACATTTTATTCACAGATACATGGGAAGATATAAGGTGAGGTACATAAGCTACTAAATTAAGAAGGCTGTCAGAAAACAGAGGCCAGACTCATGATTGTATTCCTGTAAGAATTTTAGAAATTCTCACACACACATACACACAAAAACCCCACTCAATGAGTGATGATCTGGAAAACTTTGATGCATCAATATAAAACATGATAAATATTCATATCAAGAAGCTGGGAGACAATTATCCCTGGAGGCTCTCTGAGGACTTAGGGGTGTCCAGATAAATGACAGAGTATTCATGTCTTATTTACCTGCCCAATACTTACTAAGCACTTACTATTTGAGGAGTGGTTACCGAGCCTTGCTGTACATTTAGTGTCATCCGGAGAGTTTTAATGAAATTCTGGTGCCCTGGTCATATCCCAAATCAATGTATTCAGATGTGTGGGATTGGAATCCAGTGCTGATAAAGATCACCAGGTGATTCTGGTGTACAGCAGAGATTAAAGGCACTTATCCAACCAAAAAGAGTGCATTGTGTGCGCTGTTTCTTTAAGGGAGTTTGAAATGTCATCAAGCTGATGATTCATGTACATGAGCAAACATAAAGTAGAATACAGCACATGCTTTGAATGCACCATCTCATTTTGAGGTCAATACCACACAGTGTCAGGTCTCCAGGGAGCAGCTCCTGACTCCAGGGAGCTCTGCTGAGAATATGTTTGTAGGATGCAATCATTTCTAGGAGGTTTCTTTCCAGAAAGAAGCAGACAAACCGGAAAAGGCTCAAAGAAGAGTGATTATAGGTAGCGGGGATGAACCTCAGGGGAAAGAAGGAAAGAATTAAATATGTAAACCAGAGTAAGGGGGAGTTAACATGGAGTTAACATGAGGGGTCAGGGTAACAGTCCTTTAATGCCCGAGGGGTGTGAACATTGAGGAAAGCAATGAATGACTTTGCATAACACACAGGGTGTTAACTAGGAATAACAGGACAGTGTGAAAAGAGAAAATGAAGACACCCTTTGGAGAAGCCTTGCTGACCAAGAGGGCCAATGAGCTTGCAGTTAGCTTCCAAAGAGAGGTAGAACTGCACTGCTTGAGTCCCTATTAAACAAGTTTGGATAAACACTTAAGAAATAGATTATTCAAGGCTTTTGACTCTATAGGACCTGGGCAATAAAAGGAGACAGGGGCAATTATAGAGAGGAAATAGAATAACAGAGCTCTTTCTGACCCCACCGCCCAAGCAAAACTATGAGAATTTCAGCGCAAACAGAATTTGAGATGAACCTTACTCTTTAAATGTTACCACAGATGAAGTCAATTCACTGGCTTTTATTACCATATTCTTTATACATTTAGAAATTTATACGTTTGAGCATATTTTGTGTATATTCTATATGCTATTTTATCAGCTTCCTCATTATTTTGTTTTACCACAGATGCAGTCATTACATGCACGACAGGCATCTGGAAAGACATTTAAGCATACCCCTCAGCTATAGCTTTATAACATTCTTGAACAGGGACATCTTGTTTCCAAAAGATGAGACCAACAGTTCCCTTTTCACTGTGGTGCCCCAAACACTACAAAATTGGGAAGGATAACAATAACTAAGATTTTGGAGCATTTTCTATGTATCAGATAATGTGTTACAATAATTTCTATTCATTATCCAATCTATACCGGCAATCACCACGCTATGAAGGAAACAGTTCTTAGGTGATAGGTTCACGGTCATGTGGCTCAGAATAGTACACTACAAATGTAAACCCCACTCTGCATGTCTCCAGAGTTCACCCTGTCTCTCTTATTTTTATGCACAAAACTAGAAATCCAATAAAAACTATCTTCTTACAAGTCACTCGCATCAACTTTATAATATCAGATGAATATCTAGTTTATAGTTATTATGAGGAGTGAATAATTTTTAAAACACTTATAATAATTCCTACTTTGTAGAGTTACTCTGATGAGAAAATAAGATAATATTAAAAAGCATTTAGTACAACCTGGCATGTAGTAAGCTTAGAAGATATGATAGTTTAAGAGAAATAAAACACATTACAACCTAAAACCCACAAATCCACCGTGTCAACATTAATTTCTCTTTGTACTTTTTTTTTTTGAGGCAAGATCTATGAAGTCCAGGTTGGCCTCAGACTTACAGTTCTGTCTCAGACTGCCAAAGTGCTGGGATTACAGGTGTGAACCTCCACACCAATTTCTTCAAGCTTTCTATATAAATATGGCAATTATTCTTTTTTCTACCTCCAATTCTATTTGTATTACTTTTATGTAGGAAAGCAAAATGCTAAACAATCACTACATTTTCATGTCTTAAGAACGATGTCTTAAACTTTTAAAAAATTAACAATAATTTTGAGAGAAAACAGTCTGTCTAAATGATTCACTCTTCTAGAGAGTATATATCAAACCCCTATTACAAGTTGAGCATCCTTAATCTGAAAATCCAAACTTTAAAGCACTTCAAAACCTGAAATATGTTTAACTCTGACATGATACCACAAGTGGAAAATTCCACACCAGGAAAGTTTGCTTCATGTACAAAATTATTAATAATATTGCATAAACTACCTTCAGGCTATATGTATAAGGAAGTGTATAGGAAACATAAACAAATTTCATGTTTAAACTTGGATTCCAGTCCCAAGATATTCCAGTATGTCTATGCAAATACTTATAATTTTTTAAAAAGTCAAGTATTTTAGATAAGAATATTCAACCTGCATATGAGAGCAACAATAGGCAATGAGATGATAACAAAACAGCAGACCACGGTGGTCCTTCTGGAGCACATGAAGAGCACACAGCATAAAGAGCAAACCAACGGTGAATAAATAACCAAACACCAATATAAAAAGTACAAAGGAAAATACTAATGTTACACATGATGGGTGAGGGAAGTTTTGGTTAAAGAAACTGATCAGAGAAGTCCTCTGTGAAGAATAATAATTGTTAAGCAGATACCCATAGGACAAAAGGGAGACACACACAAAATCCACAAGAAGATTTGCACCTAGAGTAAGCAGTAACTGCCAACTTCTGTAGATAAGAAAGGGTTCAGAATGTTCCAGAAACACAAAAGGCTGTGTCTCATGAGTGAGTTAGAGGTGGATGAGGATGTGATTCAGAGAGTTGGACAGTCCTATCATGCAGGAATTCCAGCCCTTGGTGAGGAGGCACTGCAAGCTTGATGCTGAGCACATTGGAAATCTTAACAACCCTAAAGACAGAAGTAGGGGTGCAGCGTGCTCTGCTTCACACATATTAAAAGTTCACCCTAGCAGGTGATGAGGTCATAAATTACACCCTGTGAGAAAAGACAGCACTAGTGCGACATTTAGAACAATGGAAGAAAGAAGCACATGTGTACTTGGTGGCACTTGTATTCGTTTGTTCATGTGGGGCTTTCTTTAACAATTGTTGGTTTGTTGTCTGTTGTGTGACAGACAAGAAGTCTGAAAATCAGACAAGAAATGTTGGCATGGACCAGTGTGGCAGAGTGCTAAGCAGAGCAGGATACAAAGGCAGGACGCGTTTCAGTGGTGGAGCAGAAAAGCAGGTTCTTGTTGAAGTACCTAAGGCGTCTAAGCAGCTACAGAGTCAGACATGAATTAGAGATGAATCTGCAAGGAAGGGAGCTCTGGGCAGTGGACACTGTGGGGGTTGGGTGTTAACTGCATCTACATGAACTTACTTCCTGGTGATTCACCCCCACCCGCTAGATTCTGAGGATTGAACCCAGGGACCTTGCGCTGAGCTCCACCCCCAGCCTTTTTCATGTGTTTGTTTATGAAAGAGTCTCATTAAACTGCTACATCATCTAGGCCTGGGCTTGATCAGGATACCTCAGCCTCCCAGAGTGCTGGGATTACAGGCCTGGGCCACCACGTCCAGCTTATTTTCTGTATCCTTAGAGCTCTGGCTGCTGAGTCCTCACTGACCAGAGAGAGGGTGCCCCTTCATGGCCCCGCTAATTCTTAGAAATGCCAAAAGTGCCCCTCAGCACATCTTCTAAATGTGAACCAGCCAATCCAGGGTCCACACCCCCAACCTGCTTTCCCAGGATCTCACAATCTAGTCCATACATGCTAGTCATCCCAGGGTCAGATGGCGGACGCTGGGAGACCGCTCTGACAGCCCAGGGTCCATCGGAGTTGCCCACACTCTCCGGTCCTGAACCTGCTGTTTGTTAGCTCAGCCTTGCTCATTTCTTGCATGAAAAGCACAACGGCCCCAGCCCAAGCTTTCTCCTGGCTTTTCCACCTCGTGATCCAACCTGAGGCTTCTCCCGTGGCCCTGGGTGGCTCACCTGCCCCTCCCTCCTAGAGATCAAAAATGACAAAGTGCTTGCAATGGCTGTCATCTCTTAATCTGTTGATAAGACCAATCAAAACACCCCTTGATATTTTTAAACCAGTTGGCTGCATTACCTTGCTGTTTAAAGCTTTAAAATGACCAAGACTGTCCAAAAGGAGAGTGGAGACAGAAGCCAAGAGGGCCTTGTGGGAACCAAAGGAGAATATCCATGTTTCAGATTCCAGACTGCGTGGCCACCGAGTGGAAGAATTATTATTGAGCTTTCTCAGCACCCCACAGATCTTGCCATGTAAGCCTCTACTAACTCCTCCTGAGTGTCCAGCTGATCCGGTTTCAAGCCCACAGCATAGTGGAGTTATTGTCCTTGAGGCACAAGGTGAAGGTCAAAGCCGCTCATAGTACGCAGCCAAGAGGCAGCAACATGGGACAGTAGTGACCTTCCCTGAGTGCAGATGTGAAGGGTAAATACGTAGGTAAGACTCCCACAGGGACACATACCCCCAAAGTGTGTCTCAGAACTCTTCTATTCCAGTGCAAATTTCACACGGTTCTGGCATGAAATGAGAAAAAAAAAAGTGAGTGTATTTTCTGTCTTCAGAAGATATTATAACGTCCTCTCCTTTTGGATAGTTAGATGTCCTGCCTTTTAAGATATAGGAGCTAAAGTAAAAAAGGGTTGTTCTTTTTTAAAAAATCTGGCCAAAATAAATAGCCCTGTAGAGATTCATCGAGCGTTTTACTCATTTGTTTTTAATGGACTATAAATTTAAGACTTTGGAAACCACTAATTTCAAAGATTTTAAATACCCAAATATTTGAAAGAAAAACCCTCTTATTGATAACCATCCAGGTGCCCGGTCTCCAAGTTAGCTGGATGACTGGAGTCACCTGGACGTCACTTGCTCAGATCTGACAAGTAAGGACACAGGTTCCACAGTGACTAATGAATCAAGCTTTCATGTAGAGTCAGACCTCATCATTTAAAAGCAGCCACTCCAGGCATGTTGCTGCATTCACACTGAAATCAAATCAGCCTACCTATGATGCAGCAAGTTCTTATTTATTCATTCATTCATTTAAACAAAAAAGCATAATATGCCATTCAAAGCCATACTGTCTGCTACTTCTAACAGCTAGGGTAAGGGGAGGGGTATAGGATGAATGAATTAGTTATGCATTTGTTTATTGTTTGCTAATTCTGGGAGTAATCACAACATGGCACTTCTGGGCATGTTCTTCGATAAGTAGGTCAGACTCTAAATGTTTGGGTATTGTAATTAAAAGGAGGAGCTGGTCCTGAGGAGGTTGCTAGGAGGAGCGGAAGGAGACCGAGCCAAAGGCACAGTAATTAATTATGCAATAATCAGGCCATCCCTTCCATTTCCGGTGGGGGTTAAAAATTACAGTATTAATACAGCATGAGGCATCATATCAGATGAAAAGCAATAGAAAGAAAGTGTTCACACTTTTCTGTAAAGGAATTGAGGCAAAGCTTGAGAAGCTGGCTCCAGAATCACTACTGTCACTTCCACATTCACCTACAGTGGTACACTTGGACCGCGACTGTCACAGTAAAAGAGAAGCCATATGATATGAGATCTAGACCTCAGGCTTCCCTCATTCTCCACAGATCAGACTGGAAGACTGCAGGAACACAACTAGAGGGTCTGTATATTTTAAATAAAAAAAAAGAAAAGTGACACCATTTTTTACCCTTGTTAGGAGTTGGGTTTAACAGTATCTTAGAAATACTGAATAAAACCAAAGGGAGAAAAGTCGCATATTTTATTTATGTAAATATAAACTCACTTGTAAGGGTTACAGGGCTGACGTTTATGCAGACTGCTGTTTATGTGTGTGTGCATTTTTTAGAGGGATATAGAATGAAAAATATAATCTCACTAAAAATTAAGAACAGAAATTATTCTTGTTGAGATTACAATAGGAAAACTATTGCATTTTGTGCTAAATTATTTTGGATATTTCTACTAAACCAATATGCCAAAAAAAATGTTTATACTGAATGGTCCTAGAGCCCAAGAGAGCAATTTAAGATCCACTCCTCAGTAGAACTTGTTTGCCTATAGTAAGATATTTTAAAAATTTTTATTTTAAATGCTACTTTTAAAACTTGGGTTGTTTGATCTTACGCAGTCCAAAATTATGTAGGGAAGAACACTCAAAGATTGAGGTTTCATTAAAAATTTTAAAAACATAGCTCAATCCTGATGGAATCCTTCATCCATCCTGGGTGACCTCTCTTTTCTTGCAATCTCCTTCCCGTTGTCATTGAGCATCTTTTGCATAGTTTCAAGTACCACACTGGAGCCATCCAGAAAGAAATAAGTGGTTGGCTTGCATTAAGTCCCAGAGACAAGCTTGAGCTCTGGTGCAGGAATGTGGGTCTGCTGGAAACAAGTCCCAGCCACGGTTGTCACAGTACCACACTTGTTAAAGAGCGTTCAGAGAAGGAGTGATTAAAGGCCAGAATTCAAATTACGACTGAAGTCTGTATCGAGCACCATCCTAATTTAGAAGCCCCACAAATAGGACCCCAGCAAATGAAAGAACAAACCAGAGGAACTGCTATCTCTCCTGGCAAACCTTTGGGTGCTGGGAGCCACAGGATTTATGAGGATCAATTAAGGGTGTGGTGCCTGAGAGAACTCAAGCTGAGTCCTTGCTGCGGAATAGGATGGAACATTTCACAAACACCCTGTTTTTTTAGAACTCTTGTTTTCTCCCAGCAAAAACAGTCTGAAAGTCTCAATCCTGGCCTCTCTGAGTTAAAAAGATCAAAAGAAAAAAGCGAGGCCGGGTGTGGTGGCACACGCCTGCAATCCCAGCACTCGGGAGGCTGAGACAAGAGGATCGCTGTGAGTTCGAGAACAACCTAGGCTACAAAGTGACCTCACGGCCAGTTTGAACTGAATAATGAGACTCTGTCTCACAAAAACCAAAAAAAGGAAAAAGAACAAAGAAAAAAGTGAGGACTAAAGGCTTGTGAGGTGATCGAGCAGGAACTAACTAAAGTTAACACTTAGAAAACGAAAATAGTAATACTGCAGTTCCCAAAGAGATAAATACATCTCTTCCCCGCTTAGATGATTAAGTTTTACCTAAACAAGTGAGAAATCTGTAAAGAAGAGCTGTCGGATGTTGAAACAAGTTTCAATAACACATCTCTCAGGGAATGGCCCTGTTGGGTAAAAATCTTTCAAAATTGCTCACCCTGCCATGTTCCTCCACTTAAATCTGCCTAAAAGAACGCAAGCATGCTAGGTCAGGTGGTCGACCGTTGTCAGAGGTGCACTCTGCTGTGATTCTTAGCAGCGTGTGACTGTCTTCTCCCGCCACTCTTTGACCTGGGGTCCCATGAGGCTCCTCCCACCTCACATGCCCCTTATCTATGAAAGACAGCCCTGTCCTCACTGGGTCCCACCGGGCTCTGCTGCCATGTTCCGCCGCAGGCGGTCAGCTTTGCTACACCATGGGGCATTGGCTGGGTGGCAGGCAACAAGCAGGAGGCAATGAAGAGACTCCTTCATTCCTGAAAAGCTGGAAACCGACAGCAGAATGGGTCACTCCTGCAGAGACTGGCGAAAGCACAGAGCCTTTCCCCAAATTTAAAATAACCCCCACACACTAAATGAACAAAGTTCGAATGGTCCTAAGAACAGCAACATTTCCAAAGTCATAATGTTAAATGAATAAAACAGACACAGCAGTTTGACTATTACATGGTTTCTCTTATATAAAAAACCCTGAAGTCTAAATAAAATAAAGAGCAAAATAGTAGGTTAATAAGAGGCAATAGGGAGATAGATCTCTCTCAAAGGAAAAGGCAATCAGGAGATGGAGGGAGCAGAATGGGAGAAGAAGAAAAGAAGATCAAAAAGGAATGGAGATGTGTTGTATGTAGGTACCAACCCTGCACAGGGAGCATACACATTATGGCTTGCACATATGTGCTAATAAAGAATAAAAAAAAGATGAACAGTGAACAATATGCCAGATGCCATGTGAAGCAAGCACCCCATTGTCCTGGTCGGATGCAGATCCTAGTTAGCTCCTTCTAATTAGGACAGCTTTAGAAGAGTCACTTTACTTCTCAGTTTTAACTCATTCCACCTTGGAAATCAGCTCAAGCACTTCAATAAAATACAAGCACATGTTCTACCTCCAAAACCCAACATGACAATGTCCACTTTTCTCCATCTACACAGCCACAAGTCGGTGGAAGGGACAGATTCAGAGTTTGTGACATCTGAGGCATGTGAGGTACATTTATAGAAAGACAGGTTTGGCTATGAATACAAAATTCCACTTCTAAAATATGATAGTATGCATTTAGGATGAGAAGAGAAGTCAGACACCTGGCACACCTTACATTTACTATGAATTTTACAAAAATCAAGACAAAAATGGCACACTATTTTTACTGCTTGACAAATTCACACACTTCTCTGATTTTCCTCTGGCTGCATACTCTGATCACCTCTTCATATGATAATTTTTGTGAAATAGGTTTGGGTAAAGACAGTGGATAATTCAGCCTTTCCTTCAGAAAGTTGAGGCTATTCCTGGTAGCTTATAAAGCTTTTCTCCAATTTGTAACACATTACTGTAATATTCTGTAAGTGTGTGAGATTTTTGTCAACTTTGGAAAGACTGTTTTCTAGTTTCTTTTATAGATAAGATGTATGCTTGAGGAGCAATTCAAGTTTTCTTTGCACTAAGTACTCTTAAAAAGCCTTTCAATCTACAAAGCTCATTAAACAATTTATTGCTAATGCTTTCATCAGGAATAATGTATTAGGAGTTTTATGTTATTTTCATCTCATGAAACAGCAAAAAACTTATAACCTTGTCTCAATATATTCTTATGATTCACTCTTCTTTATTAATTAGATGATTAGACAATCAGTGAGCCATCAATTTACTTCTACTCAAAATTTATCTCTTCTTCTTAATGAAATACCAAAATTTAAAAATCTGGGGATTTCACAGGCACTTTTGGGTGTCTAAAGATTTTGTTGCTAATCTTTATTGCTTTGTTTCATATCTTATTAGTTTTAAATCTGTAGTTCCTTGATTCTCCAATAAATGTAGAGATTAAACAAGTGTCTATCATTCATTGAATGGAGTTGTTCCAAGATACATTTTCAGACTGGTTAAAACGACAGATGTCCAACTCAGCTTTCCCGTGACAGGACTGGGTTTAGACCATGTGCTTATATCTTACTGAAGTCCTTGAGGCGGGGTGTGTGAGTTAACACTAAGAAATAAAATAAGTCCTCATCAGCCATGTAGAGAAAGCTGTTCAACTTAAAAGAAGCTAACAAGGGCTCAAAAGTGTTACTCAATGGTTGCTTGTGAAACATCAGTTTCCTGAGGGTGATTTTAGGGGACTAATTACGAAGCAGCCCCTCAGGCTCTTTTCCAGAAGGAGTACAGCAGAGGGAAAGTCAGAGTGGAAAGAATCAACCCTCTAAACATGTTAGTGGCTGAGATATCTTATTTTTACAAAAATCCCAGAAACAAATATCCCTTGGCACCTCACCAGGGCCTGAGATGGGACTGAGACAGGCAGGTAAAACTGATGCTGAATCTTCCGCAGCTTCGAGCTCAGCCCTCACGGGCCACCAGCACCTCCTGAACAACTTCGGGAGATTCCTCACTGAACCCCATGCTTTCTTTCACCTTCACCTTTCTGCAGTCCACTTCTTTGCAGCTCCCTCGGAGACTCTGAAATATGTAAATTAATTAGTGTTACTCTCCTGCTTCGAACTGAGTGGCTTCCTACTGTATATAAAACAAGCGGCCAAATACTTGTCTGCAAGCTAGATGTCTCCTGGCTCACTGACTCACACCATATCCCTGCTCCCCGCCTTCCACAACTAACATGCTGCTAGTACACTGGCCTTGTTCCCACAGTTAAGTGCTTTACTACCCCAGTGAAAATTAAGCAAGTGTTTCATAAACTGCAAGACCCCGCAGTCCATTTCAACTAGTGCGTTTATCAGAGTCAGCAGGAAGACGCAAGTGGTAAATCAAATTGGCAGATTTTGATTCTTGCCAAAGCCATTCCCGTTCTCTCTTATGACCACAAATGCTGTTGTGAATCTCCCCAAACGGAACTAGTGAAAAACCAGGTCCAAGTCTTGGAGGCCTATAGCAAGTTGCCATATGTGTGCATATGGTACCCATGTACACATACAATATGTATAAGCAAATGGCAAGGATATTTAGCTCCAGTAGCTTGCCTACATTACAGATATTTTATCAAATTACAGTCTACATTTAGAAACCTAGCTAGTAATTAAAACACAACGTATGGCACAGTGTTGTTTAAATTCAATAACAATGAAAAGCTTTATGATTTTAGGCAATGATTTTTAGCAATCTGAGAGACTGTCAATATTTTTCAACATTCTCAAGCAGTGATGTTCTCCCCAGTCCATATATAAAAAGACTGAGGAATAAAGAACTGATTCAGGTCATATGTAATCAATAGAACAGTCCAAGAAAGGTCTTGTTATTGCAGGTCTCAGGAGTATTTGTTCCCTGGATTTATTTCCCGGACACTGTGACATGGAGCATTTTTCAGCCCCGTAAAACCCAACTCAAAGGCACACAGGAAAATATGGAGACCAGATGAAGACAGGGAATCGACAAAAAGAACAGGAAGAACTGTGGGCGATCAGACAGGCAGGAGGTCATTACAACTGTTGTTATCTGCCAAAAGATGAAGGTTATGAGAATCACGGGACACAATCAGCATGAAACTTAAAAATGTCTGTGATAACCCTCACTCCATAAATCACACGCCGTAGAGGACAGACTGACTATCTCTTAAGCATGGTCTACACAGCATTAAACCATTGTACTATTTAATGATTATTCTTTCAGGCAATTCACCATTTTTACAACCCTGGATTTTGGGTGGGTTCTGGTTTCTCTCTTTGTATTTCAAGGCTCAACTCATCTTTGTATCCCATGACTTCCATAGCCTGATCCAAATCTAGGTACTTCCTGACTCAAATTTCTCCTAAACAAATTTTATATGTAAGTAAAGTTAGTTTTCTTATTAGCCCCTTTATAGATCATGATCATGCTTTTTTCTATCACTCAAATGCCCACCAAAATCCCCTACAGTAGCCTGTCTGTTGATCCAAAGTCCATTTATCTTCTAAGATGAGAAAAAATCATTTTCCTTCATGGTCTGTACCAAAATCACTCCACAGTGCCATTGCCTAGAAATCCCCATAGCTCTGAAAGCAAGGTTTTTTTTTTTTTATTTGCTTCTTTTATTGTGCACTGTTATATACACATTTCCACATGCTTAGGACTTTTTATGTCTGCTAGGTTACACATTGAAGAATGGGACTTTTAAGTTTTTTCATGATATCCAGTCTTGAGCTGAGGTTATATGCACCTACTAAGAATGTTAGACATGAATTTATTTATACCCTTAGCAAAGTTACACTCCATCCCTACACTTCTATTTCCCAACTTTAAACACTGTTTTATTCCATTGCCATCTCCAAGTCAGACTGCAAGGCTCAGGGTCACATCTGCATCACTTGATAACTTTACCACTTTAGATAAGTTATTTTTTTTCCTCCTCCTCCATTTCCCAATTACAATAGGATGATAGTAAGAGTAAATTGTCACAAGGTTAGTATAAGACTAAAATCTTGTGCTTAGCATAGTACCTGGCAAGTTTTTAATAAATGCTATGTTACTAGTGTATTGTCATATTTATCATGTGTCCCTTTCCAAACACACATCATCCATGTTCATATGTACTCCACTAATTAAATGTCATTCTTAGGATTATATTCATACAATACATGCTTGAAATCTTACATATATATACCACCTAATTCTTAGTGCAATTGCTTCTATACCTCACATCTCTTCTGGTATCAAGTCTTTTCTTCCTTCAAGACATATGTTAGACATGGCAGTTTATGAAGTGTGGGAAGGGACCCCTGTCTGGGCCCAAGACCCCACCTATGGGTCTGTGACATCGAAACTATTTTTATGAAAACAATAAAAGTGATTTGCCTTTTCTGCCCCCACTTTGTCAGTGGAGTCTTTCAGAAGCTCTGTGGCATAGGCTACAAAAGAGAATGAATGATGAGGAGACATGAGACTCCAACTCTGCTATTAAGCCAGAAATCAAAGACATTTGCAAACATGCAAAACAATGTCTTTCTTCTCACTATATTTTTATTTTGGTTTTGATTGACACGCAATCACAGTACATATTTATAGGGTGCAGTGATGTTCCAGTTCAGGTGTACGTACATTGTGTAATGATCAAATTTAGGTAATTAGCATATCATGACCTCAAATAGTTATCACTTCTTTGCAGCAAGAACATTCAACATCTTGTCGTCTGCTAACACTGGAGCACATCATAAACTGGTGTTAACTATATTCACCCTACTGAGCCGCACCACGCTAGAACGTACTCCTCCTCCCTTAAGTAACTTCGCAATTAGCCAATCTCTTCCGATTCCCCTGTCTCTGTTACCCTGCTTGGCCACTGGTAACCACGCTGCTGCCCTCAGCTTCTATTGATCAACTTTTTCAGCATCTGTCTGAGAGTGAGAATGAGTGATTTTTGCCTCTGTGTCTGATTTATTTCACTTACCGTAATATCCTCCTTGTGCATCCATGTTGCCACGAATGACAGTATGCAACACTATTTTTGTAAATATTATAATTTTCATGAAAATCCCTCAAATTTAAGTTGCCATATAATAGGTTTATTGTCCTTTTTTCAAAATTAATTGATAAATATTGTTTTTAGTTGCCCAGATGTAATCTGCATGGGGTAAAGACTCATAGCCGTGACACACATGAGAAAAGGTTCTTCGGGTTCCCTCGGTAATTTTCAAGAGCATAAAAAAGAGGCCAGAGACTGAAAAGTATAGGAAGCACCATCTTATAATTTTCTCAATGTTTTATGAGGTGTTCGGCAGTAAGCTTAGCTTTTAACTTTTATTTTTGTGAAAATATCTTTATTTTGCAATCATTGTGGAATGACATTGTGCTAAGTGCACCAGGAAGCTGAAAGCTATGATCTCCTGCTAACACTGGAAGGATCATCCCATCGTCCTTTGGTGTCACCCGCAGCTATGGAAAGAGAACCTGTCAGCCCACTGCTTCGGTTTCATTGCTCTTTCCTCTCTGGCTGCATTTAAGGTCGTTTTTGTCTCTGATGGTCTGTAATTTCATAAAACTACATCTCCACATGAATTTTTCTTGCTTATTCTGCTAACGTTACATTACCTTATATTAACATCTGAAGGTTCATGGCTTTTTATAAGTTCTGGAGCACTTCCCTCCATGGCTCGTCATTTTCCACTCTCTACGCCGGCAGTGTTCCTCCTGGTCTTGGTTCTAAATGCTGCTTTACAGTCTTATGGGTTTTATTTTATTGTTATCTCAACAATATTATTCATATTTATAATGTTTCTTTTTAAATTTTTATTCACTGTTTTTGATGCCATTTTATTGGTAACCTTTTAGCAACCTTCACATCCATTTTTCTCTCCTACTGATTTTTAAAAAATTATTGGTATATGTTTGCAATTCCTGATAATTATGTTTATCAGGAAGAGTTGTGACTTGTGTATAGTAGGTTTATTTCTTAGCCTTAGGATCCCAAAATGTATGCATTACACAAACTTTTCCTTCTTTATGGCTGAGTAATATTCTGCCATGTATGTATACCATTTTTCTTTATCCATTCAACTGTTGATGGATACATAGGCCACTTACGTAACTTAGGTGTTATGAATCATGCTACTGTAAACATGAGTGTGCATGTGTCAGTGTAATATCATATCTTTAACTCATTCAGGAAGATACTCGTAAGAGTGTGCTGTCAGTTTTTCCCATTTCCCATGGTGTTACCAGTGGTTTTGTCATAAATGGCTTTTATTGGTTTGCAGTAAGGTCCTCCTGTACTTATTTTTATCAGGATTTTTTTAGATCATGAATGGATGTTGGTCTTTGTGAAACGCTTTTTCTGCATCTACTGAGATGATCATGTGATATTTGTCTTCACATCTGCTTATGAGCTGTGTGACATTCATTGAGTTAGGTAAGTTGAAATATCCTTGCATAGATGGGATGAGGCTGACTCGGTCTAGATTTATGATCTTTTTAATGTCTTGTACGCCATTTGCAAGCTTATTGTTGAAGAATTTTGCAACTGTGTTCATTAAGGAAATTGTGCTGGAGTTTTCCTTTCTTATTGAATCCTTGTCTGGTTTTGGTGTCAGGGCAATGCTAGCTTCATTTATGAGTTTAGAAGTGTTCCCCTCCTGTTAACTTCCCAGAAGAATTTGAGAAGTACTACATTAGTTATTTCCTGACCTGGATTGGTAACCTTTTTTTTAGGGTTTGAGAAACTTTGCCCCAAGCTCTCCTCACCTTTCAGGTTTGTGCTGAGAGAATTGTCATTATTATGACAGGCTTGCCTTCGTACGGTACTGGTACTTTTCTCTTACAGCTTTTAGCTTCTCTGTATGTGCTGAATTTCTGAGATTTTGACAGTGAAATGGTAGGGAGAGATTCTTTTCTGGTTTTCTGGGTTTTGGCTATTTGGGATTCTAAATACCTCATTTAACAGATATTTATTTCCCTAGATTTGCAAAATTTTTCTGATGACTTCACTTAATTAATTTTTTATAGCTATGGTGTCATCTTCTAACCTTTCCTCAACTCCTATAATTTTTAGGGAGTTTTTTGAGTCATTCAGCAGTGGTTGGGTCCAATTTTTATTGTGTCTTGTTGTTTTGAGACTGTCACTAAGTATATGATGTACAACACCAACTTGTCTGCAAGTTCTAAAAGTGTCCCTTAGATCGTTTCCACTACCTATATTTTTGATTGAATTTTACGTAGACAGCATTTCTTCTTGCTTCCTTTTCATAATCTCTCATTCTTTACACAAGTGATCATTCATAGCTTGCTTTGGCTTCTTTAATTCAGTTGACGTTTCATTTATTTCTTCTTTAGGTTCATTCACCATCTCATCAATTGGATTCTTTCTTTGTTTATTTACATCCTCTAAGCTCACTGAACTTCTTGTCTCTTAATCAGCCTTCAAACATTTTAACCCTTTGGTTTTAAGTTTTTTTTGTCTGAAACTTCCTCCACTTCAATGTCTGTGAGCTCAGCTTTTGAGAAATTAAGAGACACCACATGGCCTCAAATCCTAGTATTTCTATTGTTTCTCCATGAGGGTTGCAGATCAGTTAGGGCAGCAAAACTATTGCTACCATGGAGATGTCTTTAGTTAGTGCCATGTGGTGGTGGCTCTGGCCCATATTTGGTGACTGTGCACCTGTTTACCTTGCTCAGTGTAGCGGGATCCTTCCCAATCATTTCTAGCAAGGAAAGAATATCTACTGGTAACATTAGCATGGACAGAACCCACCATGCATCAGTCATATAATTTAAAACATGCTTTAAGGATTTCATACTTTTTTCAATAACCCAGGTAGACCATATATCTAATAGTATTGATGATAAGCAGGCTGGACTACAGAATGAAAGAACAAAAGGAAGAAAATAGTTGAGAAAGAAGTGAAGAAGAAAAAGGAGATAACACCAAACTAAATAAAGAACAGACGTAGGACACTGGTGACGCCGTTTTGACTTCTGCAAGGAAGAGGGAAGTGTGTGTTTAAGAGCTTATCTGAGGGCGCAGAGAAAAGCAAGAACAGGAAGGGAAGTGTGATTGGTGATCGCAGGGAGCTCTAACAAGATCAGAGCCAATTACTCTGCATATAAAGACACAAAAATAGTCTCCTCAGTCCTAGGTACACTTCAGCCTGATGGTGACCAGTGTGGGCTTCCTCCTTAGTGCAAAAATGGAGCAACCTTGTCTTGTAGCAGTTGTGGAGGCCTGAGCGCCAGTCCTCTGTAGTTAGGACTAGCAAAGTGGAGGTGTTGACTGGTGTTGAGGCAGGCCCCTTTCAGTGATTTGTTCTCCTGCCTTCCAGTGACTGTCTCTTCTTCCCTCGGCAGGCAGAGCTTTGTTAGGTTTCTGCTGCACTCCTGTGCACTTGTCTAGCTAATGGTTTTTTCCTCTGTCTTGTGACCGGACTCCTTCAATGGTATCCAAGGGGAGGAGGGTACAGTGGAACTCGTCAAGCACTCAATCTTCTGCTGACCTCTGGAAGAATTTTCTCATCTCTGTCCCCTTCCTTTAGTGATGATCCCTGCCGCTGCTGACATCTGCCCTCTCTGTGCCTCTCCAGGTGAGTACACCGTGCAACACCTGACCCACAGCCCCCCTCTGGTCTCTGCACTGCCGGTCTCTATCCATGCCTCTCAGGTCTCTGTGAACTCAGTGGCATTTAGGGTTTACTGAAGGAGGGCCCTCATGCTTGGAATTCAGTGGCATTGAGAGCCTGTGGGAGGAAGCTCACATGGGAACCACATGCAACAGCTTTCAGTGGGTGGTGGACAGAGTCCTGCATGGACACAGAGCTCGGTGGTGTAGGGATGCCCACTCTGTCACTGCTCCAGTGTCTCCTCTGTACCCTTAAATCATTCTAGTCACGGCCACTGCATACCTCTGGGACCTATTATCCCATACGCTGTTGAATTCCTGGTTCTGAGTCCCTCAGCAGGACAAGGCCCTTCATCCTCTCTTTTCCTAGGGTTCTCCAAGCCTAACTCAGTCACCGCTATCTGTGTGACCCTGTGGCCCACAGCTTCCTTAGTGCCCTGCCCTGTTCTGAAAATACTTTACTCACTGAGCTCTGTCCCCTAGGGGCAGGAGCGCGGAGGGTGGTGAGAGGTAAGCATGGCTGCCAGGTTGGTGCCACTGCAGTAGACCAGCGAGTTTCTTCCCTGAGGGGTTAGACCCTTCTTCAAGGGCATATGTTTCTAGGCCTGGTCTGTAAACAATACCAGGGCCCAGAGGTGACGCGCTTCTTTCTCTAAACACCCTGGATACTGGAATCATCTGGTAGAATTCTCCTTCAACCTGCCTTCTTGTGTTTAGGAGTTTTGTTCTCCCCACTTCTGAGTACCTGCGGAGCCTAGTGAGGGTCTCCTAAGAGTCTCCAGCCCACCATGATTTTTTGCACTGCACCTTTATGTCTTTAATTATTCCATCTACAGCTGCTACACATACTATTCTATGTGATGTTCAATACATATACGTCGAAAAAACTCAAGTATCTTGAAGACTAAATCTGTCTGTCAGACAGACTTCATCCCCATGCATTTTAGGATCTCTGATTGTAGCACATTTCTCAACCTTAATTGTAGGAGTCCTGCACCACTTCATTTGGAATTAGGGAACGCATTTCCTCTTGAACAGAGCAGAGGACACAAGTGACCTGGATCTCAGCTCATCCAGAGAGACACATGCTTCCTTACTATCCATCAGGATTCCTGGAAAGGCATCATCAAAACTTATACCAAAGGATTATAAAGCCGTGTGTACTTCGAGTAAATCTCTGTTACAATGCAAATTTCTGTAATTTCATGTCATGGCTACCTTGATCCTTGAATCAATTCAAAATGCCTCATTGTCGTGGTCATTTTGGCTTTGGGGAAGAGTTAGAATTTGCATGGTACCAGATCTGGAAAATAAAGTGGATGAGGACACACCGTAATGTTTTTACAAGCCTGCCTTTCTATTGGGGTGGCACTCGACAGCAGCATGCACTGAATTTTTATCACACCTCGCAAACACACTTCAGAACTGCTTCAGCAAGTGGCAAGAAAAAATTAAATGTGCTTGAAGTGAAGGGGAGCATTATAGGGGGGATGAAAAGCCATGTGTCTTTTAGTGTAATCCATTTTATAAAAATTCAAGCATTCACTTTAGTTTTTGATCACCCCTTGTAAGTCTAGGAGGGGTCCTGACCTTGAGTTATGAAGTGACTTCCAAAAAAGGATCAGTGGACAGATTAATAAGAGCAATGTCCCACAAGATTTTATAGAGCAGACTCTTTTGAGAACTCTCCAGGTTCATAAAAGTAAAAATAAAATTCATTTATATCTGCATAGAAAAAAAAATGATGACAATTTTGTTGATGTGCCAACTCCAATCTTGTGATAGCGACTGTCTCCAGTGTTATATTAGGAAGGAGTTTAAAAATGTCTTTGGGCCCAATAGAAGCAAATTCCATGAAAACTGAGTGATATAATAATAGCACTTCTATTTGCCAGGCACTATTCTCCTCGCTTTGCATGAATTAATTAATAAAATCCGCAGCACCATCTCATGTTACACTTATGGTGAAGAAAATGGACACCACTTAAGTAACTTGCTGGATGCCAGGCGTGTCTTGTGCTATCTGGTGCTCTGTCTTAGTCTAATATCTGGATCATAAGTAAAATGCTGTCGGGATGCCTCTGATGTCTTGGAGGTCCCGAAGGCTCCAATGTGTGACTCTCAATGGCAGCCACCAAGCTCAGGCCAGGCAGTGGTGCTGCTCAGCACCCTGGAGGGATTTTCACAATCTGCACAGAACTGTTTGGCACTCAGCAGTCAGCACTGGGAAGGTCTTCTTGGGCAAATGATTCAAGTTGACCATTTCTCCAGGACCTCAGGTTCGAACTGCACCACTTCTACATGCACAGCCCTTAGGATACTTTGACATTTTCACTTTATGATGATGCCTACCTCACTGGACTACAGAGTCCCAAGGCTGAGTCTGTAGCACAGTTAGTGGGTAGCATCACCTGGTGACCTGCATCACAAAGCATTTGATCTCAATCATTGCACACTGAAGGAATGAAGGAATAGATGGATATTTAGGCTAATACCAGAAAATAGTCTGCACAAATGTTGAAAATTGCTGTTTTTATCAAGCCCTTCCATAAAGCTATCAACTATTTTTTTTTTTTGTTACTAAAAAAGGACAAGGAAAGTTTCACACACATACACACACACACACACACATACACACAATCTGCAGGGACAAGATGAAACCTCAATAAATTTTTTCCATTTCAGAAGTATTTGTGTTTTCAAATGTAATCAATTATATTTAATTTTTCAGAAATGTAAAACAAGCATAATTGTTGTCTAAAATGCATAAACATGTGGAAAAGTACATCATCTTGTCTTAATTTTTTGAAGACCCGTAGTGTCATTGAAGTACAAAAATAAAATTTTAAAATGAAGAAATACAGACATATCCATTTCTGGGATCTCAGGCCATGAAAAACAGTAACTTGTTTCTCTGATAGTCTGTCTTTGTCTCCAGTACCCTATGTGACTGGTTTCCCACACTCAGTGTACCTCTATGGGTCTCCTTAAGGATTGCACAGATGTTTTATTTCTGTGGGATATTTGTGATTCCCTATACCTACCCATATTGTTTATTCTTAGATGTCTTGGGTAATAAACTGGCAAGCATTTTGTTCTCCTCATTCTTGCAGTGCTTTGTATTGCAGTGCTCACCTTTAGCAAAAAATTCACACTTACAAAAGAGATTCTATCCTTTGCCACTTGAGGACACACACACAAAAATTCAACTGCCCAGTCACAAGAAAATTAGTGACCTGCATAAAAATTGTTTGGACAACTAATAAAATTTTAGCTTAAAAGAAAAGTCATTCCTAAAAGTACTATGTAAGTTTTCTGCTTCTAAAATAGATTCTAGCGGGCATAATTTAGTCTTCGTTAGCAAGTTTAGGATGAAGTTGGCTTATTTCTCAATTTTAGCTTAGGACATTGATGACCAAATTCATTCATTCAAAAGTGTCTCTTGGTTATTTACTATGTTCAAATGATGAACCTGAGCTCTGTGTTTCATACATGGTAAATAATAAAATTCTTTCCTTTCTCAGGTGTCTCATAACCTGGCGGGAATAGAGGTAACGATCCCCATTTAATTGTAATACTGATTGCAACAGATCATATATCAAGAAAAAGTTTTGAGGAAGTGATGTTTCACCATTTTACATTGTCTTCAAAGAAATAAAATATGCTAGCAGCTCTAAGAGAGGATTAAGATCGTCAAGACAAGGAAAAGTGCAGACAGCCAGAGCATAAGTTTGAAAGAGGTGGCAAGAAGTCACGGAGAATAGAGGAAAGAGGCAGTGCAGATAATGACTACTATCACGGATTTGGAATCAGACCAACCTGAACTTGAATCCCTATTAACTTCACACAAAACTCCAGTTTTATCCTTTCGAAGCTTATTCAGCTATACTTACTGTAAGAATGAAATGAGATAAAAAAAAACATGAAATGCACAATTTCAAGTCATGACACCCAATAAAGTCCTGGAAGTTGTTGCTATTGATATCACTACTCATACTGTTCTTAGAAATAACCTATACTAGTGTTTCCAAGGATCCGCATGTCCCTAGGGCAGTGTCTTTGTGAGTACTGCCCTCTCCCGCCCTGGTCCCCACTCCTGTCATGACAGGCCCAAGTGACATACTGTCCATTCTGCCTGAACACTGCTGACTTCCAACCTTGATCAAATAGTCACCTAACCACTATTTTCTCCAAACTCTCTTTTCTAAGGAAGAGGTGAAATATTAAGGAAAAAAAAAGGGACATCTATATGTGCAAAAATAAAAATGGGCCTCCATTGAATTGTTCCTATTTGTGCAGGGTATTGGTAGACATCTTATTAAAGATGCTTCCTGAAGTGACAACTTACATAAAGAATTTTGTATGATGGTGAGAATCTCAAATACAATGGCGAGCCTGAGGGAGAAATTTCCACACACATATTTCCAGGTCCCTCTACTGAAGAAGAGTAGGTGGTTCCCCCTCAACCAGAGCAGCCACGCCTGCAAACAGCATCACAGCTGAGATCCAGTTTTGCGTTCCACGCATTTGCAGTAGCGTGGGTGGAAGATTTCATGGCACCATCCAGTTTATTCCTGGCATGTGTGGGTCATGCGTTATTCAGCATTATGAGACATCTATTTGAATAATAAGGTTAAGACTGTATTTAAGGTCATGGCTAACAGAGCTGTAAATATTATTCAAAACACAGAACAGATGAAGACATGAATACTTATAAGGCACAAGAAATGAAGTCAAGAAATTTTTATGAAGGAGCTAAGCGGAACCAAACTGGTTCCTCCAATCCGGGAAACTCCAAACCTCACTGTGCCTGAAGGCCTTGGAGGCACCAGTTGCTGCAGACTCACCCTTCTGTAGGACCAGTGGGTGTCTTCCCTGCCTACAGTGGATTCTTCAGTAGCAACATTGCCAAACAATCTAGGATTTTCTAGGATCAGATAAATGGGGTTACAAGCATCTGCAAATAAGAACTTCTTAATGTGGCTATGGGTGTTGCTTTAGAAGGCAGGAGGGAGGCACTGGTGTGATCCCTAGCCTGAGTCACTAAAGTGATTCAGTCTTGAGTAGCTTGGCTGAGAAGACCCCTAACCCACAATTTCTCCAAGGAAAGATTAGGCAGCCAAGGAATGTGGGACATTCATAACGTGATGGGTGCTGCTGCCCTGACTTTAGGTGCTTTGATTTAAAAAAAATGTTCATACTAAAGACACTATTCATTGTAGGCAACACAAGGGTGTGTTGTTTCAATGATTTCATGTTTAGCAATTATACACTGAAACTATTAAGTTCTTTGAAAACAAGCCAGAGAGCAGACAACCCTAAAATAAGACTGGCTACACCCCTCTTTATGGACATCCTTTCTGATCTTGATTTATGGCAAAAATATCTTCAAACCCTCTTGGCACTGACCCATTGCAATCTCTACATGGGAACCCTAACCAAAAATAAATACTAAGTTTGGTAATTTTTGTTCCAAATTTTTTTTAGAAGAGAGTGATGTCAAGGTAAAAGAAGTAAACTATTAACACAAGTAAAATTAAATCTGTCCGGGAACCTTTATTTTAGAAAGGTTGGTATTCAAATTTTGATTCTGCATGTTGAAACAGATGGGCCTAACAGGAATAATTCTTAGTGTATCACTCAGAAATTCTCCATTTATGAAGGATTTACATTTCTACAGCAGTGGTGAAATGCCTTTACTCCTGTTTCGCCACATGTCCTTGAACATTTCCACCACTTTGTGGTCTCAGCTATCACCAGAAGTGAATTACTTCTATTCACGTTTCCCTCCCTCCTCCGCCTCACTCCAGTTTAACAATTTTTCTGCCAACTGGTTCTGCCGGCTGTGGCACACATAACCTTCAGCCCCAGCTGGCTGAAATGATTCATCCCTTTATCCAATACTTACAAAAGCTTTTGGGCTTCCGATGGTTGCCAATGAAATCACCATATCTGGCGTCCCCAAGATTCAAATGACAAAGTCACCTTTCTCTTCCTCTCCCCTCTTTCTCTCCCGAAGGAATTCTCTACCGAACCTCTGCTTTACTGACATGTTGGGCCTGAAAATTCTCTGTCCTGGGAGAAGAGGGTTAGAGCCGTCCTGTGCACTTTACAGTGTTTGCAGCTTCTGCACCTCTCTCCCTTCTAGTTACCAGTACTGACACCCACTCGCCAAGTGCTAACAACCAAAAGTGTCTCTCGACATTGTGATACTACGGGAGGAGGGGTAAATCACAGCCCTCCTCTGGGAAATTAGTTGTCCTCCAGCCAACTGAACTCTTCCGATTCTTCTTCTGTAGATTCTGCAACTGAGCCCTTTGTGTTTCACCGCTTTACAACCAGTGCCCAGCATGGCCAATCACAGCCTGTGCAGTCTTTTTGGAGCGCATTTTCAAGATGTAAAGGACTCTGAGGTATCGGACTCGACAACCAACACCCAATATAGGGACGTGGAAACATAATAAAGAAATCTGAGAAGTATTTCTCCTGAATATGAAGTCCTGTGTCAATTAAATTTTTTTTCTTAAAGGCTGGAATCCGAGGGTTTCAATACTGATTTTATCTCTAAGATCTTAAAATTATAATTTTAATTTGGAATAGCAAGACAAGGTAAGCCATTACTTAACTACTTAGACATTCTTAAAATGTGATGTGCTGAGCAAGGATCTCGGGTTGTAGTAAAGAATGTAGTAGAAACAATGGAAAGAACATGACTTTAGGGTATCTATGTGAGCTGGGGAAAATCTCATCTTTGCTAATGTGATGCAGTGGAATGTCTAACGCTGTAGGCTTGTTGTAAGGGATGCAATGAGGGACCATGGTTTCTCTATCCAGCTTTTACTAGAATAAAGTTGGGAAAGTTCAAATTGTAAAATTTAAGGCACATAGCAAGTGCTTAAGAAATGTAAGCTGACAACAGAAATGCATCACAGGGATGCTGTTAAGATAGCTTGAAGACAAAACCGGAGGTGATACTGAAAAGATTCCATGAAGAAATTAATACACATCAGTACAGAAACAATAGTGTTAAGGACGTATTCGGCATTTTCTAGGAAAAATAATTAAATAACTTTGGTTCTGTGTATTCTTTTGAGAGCGTATGACTTTTTTAAACCTGTGAACCTTCTCCCCAAAGGAATATGCACAGGAACCATGGGAATATGCTGTTACCCGACTCCATAGTATTTTCTCACATTGGTAATGTTTGTACAGATTGAGTACAGGGTGCACTCAATGCACGACTTTTTGTGAAGTCTTGAAGGAAATAAATCATTTTAAGTGAAGATAGATTTTTCACTACAGCACTGTACTAGACAGTGAGCTTCTACAACAAGGCTGCTGCTGTACCCTTCATGTGCAGAGTGGAGGGAGTTGATTCTGTACCTTAGCAAAGCTGACTGAACTACCTTTGCGGCTCCCCAGTTGTTTCTCAGATGGGTGGAGGTGGAGCCAAGCCTGCCAGACCAGTTGCAAAGTGCAGAAGCAGCCCCAGGGCTCCATTCACAACGGAACCTCCCTCAGCTTGGTGCCCAGCCTTCCACTGCAAGGCTGACCTTTCCACACAGGTAAGTTCAGCAACAATCCCTTCGCCCCAGCCATCTGCTTGGTGCAGGAATTTCGCAGTCTCTTGGGCCATAGCCACTTGGCAGCAATGTGCAGGAGCTCTACAGAGAGCTGGGAGTGTGTGTGTGTGTGTGTTCACTATAGTTACCAGGCAATGCCTCCTGAAGGAAAAGTGCACAGAGATATGGAAATGTGCTGCAGGGGCCAAGAGGCACTCAGGGAGTCTCTAAAGATAGAGCAAGGGATGGCCAATGCGTAAACAAGAAGGCAAAGGAAGATAGAGGATGAAATGCTGAATGAAACGAGGCTTACGTGCCCTTGGATGGGAAGTCATTTCATCTCTTCTGCCTCTGTTCTTTTCCAATTTAAACTTTGGACTTGCTGAAGTGGATCCAAAATGAAACTATTTTTGTTATAATTCCCAGACATTCCATATTTAGGGTCTTTGAGCATCTATAACAAATTCCGCCATATCAGTGAAGAAGCAAGGATTCTTTGTGGCATTTTACAGTATTTTCCCTTCTGCTCTACACACAACATAGTGAGAATTGCTTGCTTAATATTACCAGTCAGTCAGACAAGGGAATAACTCAACACAAAAAGTGTTCCTTTCCCAGGTGACCACAAGTCCACTTCACGGTGAGCTAGGAAAGAAGCAGAACTAAACATGAATAACAGTAAAATGTATATCCTTTGTTACCAAAGGTGCACTTTCTTTGAGTAATTTCCAAATGCGCCTCTATAGTAAAAAATATATCCAAAATACTTGTGGAAGTGATTGTCTCTGTGAAAGTGTGAGCTTCTGCTCTTTTTTATAGCATAGAACTACATCTGTAATTGGTCTCCAGAAAAAATGAATGAGAGAAACCACCTCAGCCCAGCCTTAGAGAGTGCCTCGCTCAAACCTGGACCGAGAGAGAACTCAAAATGGCAACAGGTGATGCTTTGAGTACTGCGTATGGTGCACAGTAAGTGCTGGCCAGATGTTAGCTGCTTGTACCCAGTCAGGAGAAGAAGCCAGTGGCTCCTAAACAAGACCTCACATCGTGTGCATATAATTGGAAAATAGATAGAGGGACAGAGAAAATACCAATGGCCTCTGTCAGAAATAAAAGGTTTTAAATACATTAATGAAGTGTGATGGTGGAATCTAAACTTTAAGCAATTAAACCATAGTAAACACAGACTAAGAAAATGGTCAGAAGAATAGACTACTCTTGAGTTTGGCAGTGCAATAATGTAAAAAGGTGAAAATATAATGCACCATATCAGCCGAGCTTGGGATCTGTCAGGTGGCCAAGTGATTACTCTTCAGAATATAGCATTTATTCTTAAATCAGCTAATCGCTCTACTTTAGCAGATAGTTCCTCCTATTCCCACACACAGCACAGGTATATTACTTCTGGATTACATGAAGATGCTTGATAGGCAGAGGCAGGCTTGAAGCTTCTTGGGAGGAAAGCCATTGCATGAAGTTTGCAAAAGTGTATGTTTCATTGCAGCCACTTGCTTTGTTTACTCTGCCAAGGTCAACCCAAAGATGACTTGGATACTACTCTTCCGTAAAAGCTATGATGCTGCAATATGAATGCTCCATTCACAAGTGACCCTTGCTTTGGCTCAATATTTTATTACTTATTTAAGTAGCTTTGGGCCTTTGATTCTCTCACAGGCCTCTGCTCAGCCAGTTTCCTTAGGATGACTGCTGGCTCCGACCCAATCCTCGGCGCTCATAACCCTGTCCAGCCACTCGGTGCTCATCAGAACCCACAGACAATGCGCTTAGAGCGGACCAAGGAACTGGACAGGATTCAGGCGATTTGTCATGTTGTTTTCTAAATTTTCATGAGGCTTCCATCACAGGTGAGGCTGGCACCTTTGTCTCTGTTTTTATGACAATTTCCATATTTAGCTGGTCGCTGAGCTTCAGTTTTCTGACAGGAACTTCCAAGGCCCTTCGACCTCTGCAGCAGTTTTCCCAGCTTTCCCCAGCACTTTTCTCTGGGTGCTTACGTATTTCCTAATCCACGTTTTGCAGTTCAGCTTTCAGCCAGACCCCTTTTTCCTTTCTCCTTCCCATCCCCCGGTAAGTTCTTCAGTCTCAGCTTCTCCCTGTGCAGTGCAGGAGGAGATCACTCTGTACGCAGTAGGATTTGTTTTTTAACTATAGGTTTTCATTATAAAGTAACTACAAAACATTACAAAAGAAAAGCAGACAATCAGAAACACAATGGTTTATGTTTCTTTAGTTTTTCTTATGTGTATTTTTAGGTAGTTATAACTCTGCTTTAAATATTTCTTAAATATACATATAATACACAGTATATGACAATAATGAATAAATGTCTATAATAATATACATAATATATCATTTTTCATTTAACATTATCATCTAAGCCTATTTAATGCTGATGAATAAAAAATGGAAGTATGATTTTTAAAGCTATGTGACATCGCATAATATAAATTACCTATTGTTGGGCATTTAACTTGTTTTGATGGTTACTAGGATAAATAAAGATATGGCTATGTATAGACTTTTTGATTCTACTTTTCCTTCCATATTTCAGAATGTTGTATTAAGATTATATCCCAACCATGAAATTAGTTATTTGAAGACACAGTTTCAGGTGGCCTCTCAAAGTTATATAGTCTTGCTCCCATCATGTAAAGACAATGGTTTTGTTATTGCCTCATTAGCATAAAATGAATTAACGTTTAATACTGTTACATATACGAACATTTTATTCTAAAGGTGCTTAATCTAAATTTATCATTCTTTCAGTACATTTCTTTACTTTACAAACTCAGCTTCAAAATGTGTACCCTAAACAAGTACAACAATAATGCCAAATAAAAGAGATGAAGTTGAATAGAGCATTGGAACTTTATTAATTTTTTAAATTACGGATATGGACTTGCTTATCATCTCTCTATAGAAGAAGGATCTTTTTATTCATATGTTCTTTCTACCTGGCTATTATCAAGTATAAGCTCCATTTGGTCATCATTTCACATCTAAATGACCTGGCTAATTAAAGCTTTATCAGTTAGAGATGACTGATGTGTTATATTTAGGATAAAGGCACTATAAAATCCAATACCCGTAAGTCTGTCATAATGGTTTATTACATGAAGCACCTTGAAAGACTGGATAGATCTCTTAATTGTTCTGCTGGCATTGAAAGGTGATTAAATCACATAAATATCATCTTCAAATTGCACCCATTCATTAACCCTCCAGTGGTCCACCATGAGCTGGAAATATAGCCAGAATTAGGAAGAATCACATGTCAATGACATTCATGTTACATTTTGTAATTTTACAACAGTATCTCAATCAATATACAAAAATTCATTTGCTGTCTCTCTCTACAACCTCCCCTTGAAAATGAGAAAATGTGGCTTAGAAGTTTGTCAGGAAATTCCTTTACTGGTGATTGGGATTCTATACAACTTTACTGCATGTATTCACAAACCTGCTGACTTCTTCTGGTTTATGGCACAAATATTTTAGAAGTAGAAACTCTACTTGCCTCATAATGTGAGTAGAATTTTGAAAGTATGTTGATATAGTTTACAGCCTCCATGGAGTAAAGGTTTGTCTGGGATGTAAAAGGTATGAATAACTGACCAAATTGAGGCTCTCAGCCAGACCAACTCAGCACCAAAAAAGAGGACTCCACAGAATGCACCTACCCTCAGTTTGTCCAAAAAGCTAAAGATCACTTCACGTTAGCTTTTCAGAGATATTTTTCTGCTCATGGCCCACCTTGTACTTCTTGCTGCTACTTCTCAACCTGCAGATTTAGTAGACCTTGTGTTATTTTTACCAATTGCTCTATTATGGCCAAATTTTGAATGTTGGCAAAGAAATACTATGAATAACCATGGGTCATATGGCTGAATTGGGGTCAAAGATAGTCTGCTAAGTAACAGTGAGTTTCGGACCTGCTGAAACCTTATCATAAAATGAGTACACATGACCCTACAGGGTCCTTGGCCAGTAAGGTTCTATGGAGTCAGGGATTCTGCTGTATTTCTTGTTTACTGATTCCTCAGAAGGATATTTTCAACTTTTTTGTCTGTTTTCCAGTCAAATTCTCACATTCCACTGTAGGGAATTTCTAAAGAGATGCACAGACAAGAAATAAATGGTCGTAAACCTGAAGTGCATTGTTCACTCATCACCAGTAGAATTTCCCTTAGAGTGTCACAGAATTCCAAAGGCCCAGGGAGCTAACTAACTCATTAATTCCTTTTTTTGAGACATGCTTGCTACTCAAATCATGTTATTTATCCTATGTTCTAGGGGAGTCTAGGACACATTCTGTTACAAAGAATCTGAGCTGGATGTGGTGACACACATCTGTAATCACAGCACTCTGACGGCTGAGGCAGGAGGATCGCAAGTTCCATCTCAGCTTGGACAACTTAGCAACTTGGAAAAATCTTGTCTCAAAATAAATAAATAAATAAGTAAATAAATAAATAAATAAAGGACAGAGATTGTAGCCCAATGTGAAGGTCAAAGTTTCATTACCCAGTGTATCATCTCCCCCAAGAAAGAATATGACCTTTTTAGAAGTAACAAAATGGATTTATACAGGCAATACGTTGTGAAGTTGAATCATTCTAAAAAGACATTTGGAATGAATTCACTGACACTACCAGTTTGACACACCTACACCATTTCAGTATTTGACTGAAAACTACAATTGCATGAGATCCCTGCGGGTTCCGGAAAGAAATAAACATTTTTTCAACTCATTAGCCTTGATTTATTTACACATGCAGCAGTCTTCACTCTAGCCAACATGTTGCTCAGAGAACTCAGCCAAACATTGCTCCACTTCTCATGAAATACAGCATTGAGACTCTTTTCTTTTCACCCCTTGGGAAGAAGAAGATTTCTTGACATGGATAATGCTTTTAATAAATAATTCATTTGGTCCACTAGTCTGATATTAGGATCCCTCTCTCTCTCTTTCTCTGTCTCTCTCTCATTTGTCTGACATCTCTGTTCTGACTCTATCACTGTGTCTGCCATATTTCTTAGGTTTTGTGTTTGGTTCTCAAGTGATCAAGTAGATCTGAAACAAATCCATAGGAATAAGAGGATGGAAACAAGAAATAGAATTATTGGCTTTTATTGGTGAGTCTCCTCCTCTAGCAAGGCCATCACCCAAGAATTTAAAGCATTCAGTACAGTAGGAGACATTACAGAAAGCTGTAGGCCGCAGCACTCCCAAGATACTGAGGTCCACAGGTTCTCAGAAGTGGGAGTTGAACAGAAGCCCAGCCATGAGAAGGCAATGTGAAGGAGAAGCCCACCAAGCTCACCATATGAACTTCAGTGTAAGGGTTGTTTAGAAAACAAGCATCGTTGCTTCTTGACTCCACACTGCTTATAGTTTGGAGCTGCTAACACACCACCTTGGGAAAAGATCTCATCCTCAAGGGAAGAAACCAAATGCAGCAGCAGCAGCTACAAGGCTGCAGTCAATGCCCAGCCTAGCAGCCCCCACCCAATGCCTACCCATCTGAACTTCCCAATGGGATTCACAGCCCAGCGAGCATGATATCTGCTAGAGAGAGAAGGCCTCCTCAGATCAAGCATCACCCAGAGGCCACTGACTGGGTTAGGCCTGAAGCCGTAGGTATAGAGAAGCTCAAGGGCACAGAGCCGGTTAGGGACCCAGGGACAGACGCTGAGCATTCATAGAAAAGTGAGAGGCACAGGGGCTGGCACTGCTGTGATCAGGAGTGGAGAGAAGATAGGGCAGCAGCACCAGAGCAGGCACTCGCCCACCACCCCAAGGACCACGGAGCTCTGGGCCCATGGAACACCTACTACATCCCCCACCCTCCCAGTGCCCCTGACTGGGAGCCTGTGTGAGATTCTTCCCAGTGCCCACAAAGAGCTGCTGAGCTCTGTGACCCTCTGAGCTCCCTCCCAAAACTCTACTGAATCCCAAGTAGAAGGGCCCTTTCCTGCCAAGTCCCAAATACTACTGAATTCATGAGCTAGAGACTCTGAGAAACTGGTGCAGAGTTTGGCAAGAGTGGAAATCAGGAGAAAAGTGATGTTGCATGTTGCATTCACTGGTGTGGCTTAGAAAGAGCAGACAGCTGCAGGGGTTACCAGACGGGGAGGGAGATTGTGGAAGCCCCTCCAGAAATCAGAGCAAGACTGGGTGTTTGACCAGTCCTACTGTGCCCTCTTCCTCTGAGATGACTGAAGGGGTCCAGTCCTAAGACAGAGGCAAAAATCTCTGCATAGCCATACCCACGAGAGCGCAGCTGAAACCTAGCGGAGCCTCACTTGCGAGGGGAAGGAGAAGCAGTCTTGGGGGTTTATCTGGATCCCACCCCCACCTTCAGCCTTCAGTAGGCAAGAGAATCAGTCGCTGGAGAGGACCAGCTCAGGACCGGCTGACATATGCAACTTTGCAATCACACCGCAGAGAACTGGAGCTCAACTTCCCAGAAGTGCTAGGAGACAAGGTCTCTCCATGTTTAGGCTAAGGAGGAAGAGCACACTGGTTGAATTCTGCCTGTAGTATAAATAGGACTGAGAGGAATTTTCACTTTTGTCTTTTTGTATGTGTGTGTGGGTGTGTGTGTGTGTGTGATCTTCGTCTCCTTTTATCTGGTTTTTGCCTTTTGAGAGATCTGGGGTTTGTATGCTACTAAGAGTGTAGGAATCTGAGCTATTGCTTTTTGCAAGCTAAACTAGTTTTTCCATGCCAAGCATTGTTTCATAAGGGTAACTAAATTAGCTATTTGGTTTCACTGTAAATTAGTCCCAATCTTCCTGTGCCCTCCCCAACTTTCCACTGAAGCTCCTTCCTTTCTGTTTTGCTTAGCCCCCTTACCATACCCCTGGAATGGCCCTTCCTTCTCCCCTTCTTTTGCATTACACAAATACTAGAACACAGCGTCTTTTTTATTCTTTGTTTTCGCATTTCTTTCTTTCCCACTTTCTTCTAGTGTGATCTGTGGGGTTGGCACCAATGTAGTAAAAAGTATAGACTGAGAATTAATGTTTTTATTTATTTAATTCTTTACCCAGGCGACACATGCCAAGGGTTGTTTCTTAGCATAGGGTTAGCTAAATTAGTTTTCTGGTTTGGTCATAAATCAGACACAGCCTCCCTGTGCCTTCCACCAAGCTCATTTAAACTTCTCTCCCCACTTTACTTTCCCTCTCAGGCTGCTGCAAATCTGCACCCCCAGCCCCTGCTTTGGTGTGACACAAATACTATCAGCACATTGTGTGCTTTTATTTTTACTTATTTTTGTCTTCCCTTTCTTCCTCTCTTAGAATACACATGTGAGGTATTTGTACATGAGATGGAGAATAAAAATTAATTATTGATCTAGTGTATGACATCTTTCAAAGGCATGGGGGGATGCAAACACAACATTCCTATTGGCATGGTTTTTGTTTTTTGGGTTTTTTGTTTTTTGGTATCAGGAATCAAACTCAGGACCTTGCACTTGCCACACCTAACTTTCTTTCAGGTTCCTTCAATCCCCAATTATACATCTCTCATTCTTCTTCCTTTTTCCCACCCCGTAAATGACTACCAAACCCCCACCCCCTCCCTCCATTGTAGACAGAAAAATAATACCATCAAAGTCGTATCTCTTTTATTTCTTTTACTTGCTGCTGCTTTTTCCTTCTTTCTGAGCTATGTTCTTCTTCCTTTTTCCTACCTTAATCTTCTATGTCACAGCCTTCTCTTCCTCAGTACTATTTTATGGTCTTCTTGGGTAATTGGAAAAAGTGTAAAATTTTTAAAACAAATTTTAAGTTATATGATTTTGGTACATGATTGATTCTGTAGATTTTGATGCAGCCAGTACTTGTGCTGTCCTTGCAAAGAAGTGATCAGGACTTATACTAACATGTTGAGAAGGCTGAGTAGGGGCATGAGCACCAAAATATAACCAAAGTCAAGGACATAGCCCAGTGAGATGTACACCAACTGAAGAGATCGCCACAGTGGGAACAGTTTTCTAACCTAACTTGTCTTCAATCCTTAGCACAGAAATACCTCCAGGGAACAAGGTGAAACGATGCCTCCAAAATCTCTTAACTCTATAAAAGCTGATCTCATGGGCACAGTAGAGAAAGTTTTAGGCAAAGAACTGGAAAACTAAATGATTAACATGTTTGAAGAGATCAAAGAAAATCAGAAGACCAAATGCAAGGGATGTTCAGTGAGCTCAAAGAAGATGTAAAGAAACAGGTGAAAAATTTAATTATTAAGATATTCAGTGAACATAAAGAAGACACAAATGAAACAGTCCATTGAATTAGGGAAAACAATGCTGGACATGAATAAACACTTTAGTAAAGGATTAGGGAACATGAGAAAGAATCAAGCAGAAATCTTGGATATGAAAGATTCAATTGGAACTACGGGAAGCAGGTGTGACCAATCTGAGGAGACCTTCAAAACAAGAATGATGTAGAAGATCACGTACTCCATGACACTCTAAAAACAAGATACCAGAAAATCTAAATCCAACAACTACTATATGACTTAAAATAAAACACTGAAAATTGTAAGAGACAAGGAAAGTTTAGAAGATGATACTATAGGTATAAAATATTTTTTCAGTAAAAATCATAGTAGAACATTTACCAAATCTGGAGAATAAAATAAATATTCAAGTAAATGAGGAATTTAGATCTTCAAATACAATGCAAAAAAATCTCTCCTTGACACATCTTAATCAAGTTCTCAGAAATTCAAAACAAAGAGAAAAAAAAATAAAAGCTGTTGGAGAAAAGTAGTAAGTAGCATACGAAGACAAGTCCCACATAATAACAGATTTCTCAAAGATAACCGGGCAAGGTTTTTGAAGCCCTAAAAGAAAAATAATTGCCAATCTAGGTTGTTATACACTGAAAAAAACCTTCAAAAATGACAAAGAATAAAGACTTTTCATGACAAGAAGAATGTAAAGAAATTTACTATCACCAAACTGGCATTGCAGGAAGTACTCATGTGAATCTTTGAGGGAGACAGAAAGGCCAATATCACCAAGAAAAGGAAGACATACAGCTAAATGGAGAATAAACAAAAAGGAAAAAAAGAATCAGCACTGGAAAAATAATACAATGACAAAATACAGTAAATATAGTCTTTCAATAATAACATACTCCCCAGTTAAAAGAAATAAATTGGAAGGTTAGATCAAAACACAAAACTCATGCAAATGTTGCTTGCAAGAGACACAGTTCACCTACAAACAAAAACATACTCTGAGACTAAAAGGACAGAAAATAATGGAACTTTATCAAGTTGGGTTCATTCCAGGAATGCAAGAATGTCCCAACATGCTTAAATCACTAAGTGAAATAAATCACGTCAACAGGAGTGAAAGTAAAAATCATACAATCATTTCAATAAATGCAGAAAAAGCCGTTGACCAAGTCCAATATCCATCCATTCCAAAACCCTGGATGAAAATAGGCATTGAAGGACCTTACCTCAAATTAATAAAAGTCATTTATAACAAACCATGGTTAACGTCACACTAAATGGGGAAAAAACTGAAAGCCTTCTCCCTTAAAATCAGGAACAAGGCAAGGGTGTCTATTCTTGCCCAATATGGTACTCAAAACATTAGCCAGAGCAACCAGACAAGAGAAACAATAAAAGTGACACAAATAGGAAAAGAAGTCAAACTATCCCCATGTGCAGATGGCATGACCCTTTAAGACAAGAGGCCCCCAAAGATCCACCAGAAGATTTTTAGAACTAATAAACAAATTCAGCATAGTAACATACCAAATGAACCAAAGAAAATCAATAACATTCCTATACAACAGCAATAGATTTACCAAGAGGGAAATCAAGAAAGCAATCCCACTTATAGCAGCTTCAAAGAAAATTAGATACCTAGGTATTAGAACCTAGTCAAGGAAGTGAAAGATTTATACAACAAAAACTGTAGTACATGACAAAAGAGATGGAAAGGGACATTAGAAATGAAAAGACATCCTATGTTGCTGGATTGACAGAGCCAATACTGTCAGTGTGGCCATATTATCAAAAGTGATGTATAGGTTTTGTGCAATTCCAATAAAAAAGTAACAGCATTTTTTCACAAAACTACAAAAACAATCCTAAAATTTATATGGAACCAGAAAAGACTCAGAACACCCAAAAGCAATACAGAGCAAAAAGAGTGAAGTGGGAGGTAGAATAATACTGAATGTCAAATTATACTGTAAAACTATAATAATAAAACCAGCATGTTATTGGCACAAAAGTAGGCATGTTAACTGAAGCACGATAGAAGACACAGCTAGCCCTATGTACCTTTAAGCCTCTTATGTTGGAGAAAGGAATAAAAACCAGTTGTGGAGAACAGACAACCTCTTTAACAAATAGTGCTAGGAAAACTGGTTGTCCATATTTAGAACTCTCACCCGATACTAAAATCAAATCAAAGTACATGAAAAAGATCTAGATATAAAAACAGGAACATTGAATTTTCTGGAAGATAAAATTGATAAAACTCTTGAAGAAATAAGCACAACCAGAGACTTTCCAAATAGAACCCCAATTACACAAGAAATAATACCAAGAATTAACAAATGTGATTAATTAAAATTTAAAACTCCTGCCACAGTGAAGGAAATAAACAACAAGATGAAGAGACAACCTACAGAATGGGACAAAATTTAGCCTCAGGTAGAGGACAAATATATATAATGAAGAACAAAAAAAAATTAGACACCCCCAAAAAAAAATCCAAAAAAAAAGCAATTGAAATGAATAAATACTTTCAAAAGAATTGCAAATGGCCAATATGCATCTGAAAGTATATTCAGCATCTTTGACCATTAAAGAAATGCAAATCCATCTTTCTCTAGAATTCACAAAGCAACAAATACTGGTGAAGTTGTAAGGGGAAAGTCCCACATTCTTGGTGGGAATGTAAATTAGCACAACCCACTATGGAAATTAATGTGGAGATTCCTCACAAGACTAAAAAGAAAAACTCCATTTGGTCTGGTTATACCTTTCCTGGTTCTCCCTAAGTTAAATTCATGTTAGAGTGATATAGGCATTCCCATGTTTATAGCAGCACAATTCACAGCCCAATTCAAGTATAAAAGTGGCTTATATGTTCACCTACAGAGGAATGGATAAAGAAATGTAGTATTTAAACACAGTGGAGTACTACTCTGCCATAAGGATGCATAAATTTGAGTCATTTGTAGGAAAATGGATGCACCCTGAAATCATAATGCTAAGTGAAATAATTCAGACACAGATGGCTAAATATCACATGATTTCCCTTATATGAGAAACCCCAAGCGTAAATAATAGAAAGAGCGAAAAAAGGAGAGATGACCAGAAACAGAGGTAGACTTTGAAGAGATGGAACTGGGACTTGGGCAAGAGAGGACACGGAAGGGTGGGTGGCAAAGCAGAGTCAAAATGATCAAGATGGGATATGCATATGGACCGCTTCCTCACAACGCATGTCTAAAATTCTTTCTCCATAAGTTGGAAACTTATGTCCAAATATAAACTGCACATGTATGTTCACAGTGACTTTATTCACAATTGCCTAATATTTACATGAAGAGACACAGGAAAAAAAAAAAAAACAGGCAATTGCCTGAAACTGAGATGTACACTTATATGCAAAAATCACCACCAGCACCATCAGTGGTCCACTAAACCCTAATCCCCCACGTTGGTGTCATGCTTATTTCCTTCCAGTTCTGCCCAAGCTGCCTGGGTCTTACACCCCATCTGGAATACATGCCAAGAAGTTATATGTCCTGTATATGTACAGTTCTCCAAAAATGAATGTAATTATTATATACCACAAACACCTATGAATACAATTTTTTCCTTAACTTGAAAACTTATGTTCACAAAAAAACTGAACATATATGTTTATAGCAGCCTTACTCAAAATTGCCAAAAGTTGGAGGCAACCAAGATGTTCTCCAATAGGTGAATAGATCAATAACTGATAGTACATCCAGATACTGATAAAGAAATGAGATATCAGACTATTTAAAGAGACGGAGGAGACTTACATGCATTTAAGTAGGTGAAAAAGCAATATAAAAAGGCAAACACTTTTTGTTTCCAATGATATATTTTTAAGATTTTTCTATGACATTCTGGAAAAGGAAAATCTATGTATACATAAAAACATGCATAGTTTTTCAGGGTTAGTGATGAAGAGTGGGTAAGCAGAACACAGAAGAATTTTAGGGCTGTGAGACTACTCTGTGTAACACTGAAGGGATGGATACAACCTATTATGCATTCATCCAAACCCAGAGTATAGACCACCAAGAGTTGCAGCCTAACATATGGAGTTGAGGTGAGTGTAACGTATTAATGTAGGCTCATCAGTTGTAACTTATGTGTCATTCTGATGTGGATGTTGATAAGGACAGAAGCTATGTGTATAGGAAGACACAGAATGTACAGAAAATTTCTGAATCTTCAGCCCCACTTTGCTGTAACATCTTTGTTTCTAGTACTATTCTCTAGTAAGAAAGAATCAGAACACACCAAAAAAACCCCACACATTTTCACAACGGACTAGTACATGAAATAAAAAAGATGAAATCTCTAGTTTTGTGTAGAGTGTCGGATCAGTCAGTAATATTTCTCAGGGGTTATGAAAAGGAAATACTGCAAAGAACTCCTTCCACCTCTAAAAGAATTTGGTTATGTGTGCATGTTTGTTATATTCTCCAATCTTATAATAAAGCCAAGGATAGCCCCATTATAAGAGCTATAAATTGAAGCTCAAAGAGCCCCTCGTAGCCCATAAAAAGCCATCTGAAGTAACACAAGGACCACGGTTTCTTATTTTGCCAGTCACCAGATTATTTTCCTTCCCATATGGCTGACTTGGTTGCTATCCAAGTACAGCAGGATCTTTTACCTAAAAAAACCAGCATTTTCCAATTAACCAAATTTATAATAGAGAACTGAGATTCTTTGAGGAATCAAGGACTGATCTCTCCTGGAGGCAAGCTACTGGATTTGATGGAGCAGAGGCCAAATGGGTAATGACAAATTCCAGGTTTTCATGTCCTGGTTCCTCGAATGCCTGAAAGCATCTGGAATGAGATTCTCTTCTGAGGCACAGCAGCGATGACAGGGAGAACAGGAGTGTTCAAACTCACAGGATCATAAGGAATGAAATGTATAGGGAGCTCTGAGGAGGACAATGGTAGAAAAAAAGAAAAGGAATGTGAGATCTGTCAAAAGATAGCCTCAATTTCTATACAATTTGCCATCTAAGAAAAGCAGTCTTGATTCACAAAACATGGTTCACAGAAAAAGTAATTGGTGTAAAGCACCTGGAAAGGAAAAATTGTGAGAGATTAAACTAAGATAGAGGAGGGGATTAAGCAAAATAAAGAAAACTAAGTTTAAAGCAAAGTTCATGAGTTTCCAAACTGACAGATCTATGTGGACATAAACTCTCCTACATTTCTATGGGTGGATTTTGTAAAGATTATTTCATATTCATTAGTTTCCTTTTCTACAATGTGAAAATCTGGCTTCTATGAGGACAGTATGAGAGAAGTTTTGATAATAATATAGCAAGTGCTTAACACATAGTGGCCAATAATATTAATTTTTCTATAATAGGAACCTAATCTATAATCTCATGTAAAGAAACAGCACATGCTAAGCACGTTTTCCATTGACACATGTAACTGAAGGTTAAAATGTACTAAGAATGATAAGAAAATATTAGCATAATTATGAGATCTTCTAACTAGCTCATAAATTGATTCCAGTTTCTAGTTCTTACACATACAGGTTCTGAAACACAGTAGGATAATATTTTGAGGAGAACACATCTGTTACGGTTTGCGTCTAGATGTTCCCCCAATGCCTCATGTGGTCATAGGCTATATTGGGAGTGATTGAATCTAGAGTGTGACATTGATTGGTAGTGCAGTGCTGGGATTAAGGGTGCAGGGATTAAGGGTGTGAGCATTACACTTGCCGTAGGGCGGGTAGCCTGCTTACAATACAAGGGATAGAAACTCTCTCTCTCTCTTTCTCTCTCTCTCTCTCTCTCTCTCTCTCTCTCTGTCTCTCTCTCTCTCTGTCTCTCTCTCTATCTCTCTGTCTCTCTCTCTGTCTCTCTGTCTCTCTCTCTCTCTCTCATTGCTTTTGCTGTCTTCACCATGAGCTGTTGCCCCTCGGCCATGCGCCAGCCTGCCTTGGAGCCAGCTAATTATGAACTGAAACCTTTACAAACTGTGAGTTAAATAAAACCTTTCTCCCTTTAACTTCAGGTGCCAGGTATTTTGGCTCAACAAGAAAAGTAAGAAAGACAACATCTTTGGACACAATTTGACACAATCATAGCATATACCTTT
The DNA here is from genome assembly GCF_000276665.1 of Chinchilla lanigera. Lineage (NCBI taxonomy): Eukaryota > Metazoa > Chordata > Mammalia > Rodentia > Chinchillidae > Chinchilla > Chinchilla lanigera. The sequence goes on from NW_004955417.1 coordinate 22,502,715, forward strand.
CTTGTATTATTTTATCTACAGGAAAGTACCAACCTCAAAGGCATTTTGTAAAATTTTTTCAGAATTATTCATTAATTTAAAAGCTGAGAGGTAACATAAATAAGTGAGACTAGTTAGATTTGGCCAGACCTCAGCTCAAACCTACTTTGACAAAGTCAGTGTAGGTCAGTCAGCATTAGATTAACCAATTCTTTTTTCTACAGTAAGACAGAAATTCATATTACACAAAAGCTAATGAGTGAAACATGTCCTTGACATGACATGTTTCAAAATTTGAAATACCCATATTAGTCATTGACTAAAACCAGTGGGTCAGTGCTTTATAACCTCTGGTGAGACACTATTCAAGGAATGATAAATTCCCTGATATTGCAGCAAAAACTCAAGATTATGAATCATTATTGCAGATAGGACATGGAGTAGTAGCAACCTTTGAAAATGCAAGTTCAACCACTGCAAATTGATCTGTTTTGTTGTTCCTGTAAGGAAATCTCAGAGATTCCATCTAGTTTGTAAATGAGCATTAGTTACTTATAAGAACTCTTCCTATCCCAAAGATCCATCTACCAACCTGTGGTTTGTCTTAATTGGTTATTGTTAAAACTGTTAAATGAATAAATGATAGTTACTGCTGACAAAGTGATATATGATATATTAGTTTGAATCTACAGGATATCAGGTAATTAGGAAACTATTTTATCATTGTAAATTGCACTAAATATTAAGTATTCATATTATTCTTTTATAGTTTTCTATGGCCACTTAAGAATAATTGTCCAAAGAATACTAGAGTAGCTCTTCTCTGCTCAAAAATTCTTTCACCTTGTCCCAACAATATTTGTTGTTCACAAATATTAATGTAACATTCCAGATTTTTAAATATTTGCAGATATATAATGAGCTATTGCAAAGACAGGACCAAATTCTAAATATGGAGTTCATTATGTTTCATGGACACCTGATGCGCATAGACTGGTGACAACTTTATACAGTATTTTTAGTACACCTGCATTTAGACTGCAACCTGTCGCATGAGACCAAGTGTGGAATTTTCCACTTGTGACATTATGTCAATGCTCAAAAGTTCTCAGATTTTTCAGCATTTTGGGTTTCAAATTTTCACATTGTGTGATGCTCAACCTGCACTATAAATCCTTTCAGGTGAAGGTTAACAGCTTCGTTACCGTCCCCACATGCATTTAACAATTCTTCCTTTTGTGAGATACAAAGAGATTCTGCACAAAAACAAAAAATGAAGACAGGAAGTTGCTGCCTTTAAGGATTTACAACCAAAGCAAAATTGTGTACATGAAGAGATATAGGAAAGAAGCAACCTGTTGAACTCTGAAATGTACACTGATATGCAAAAAACACTACCAGCATCACCAGTGGTCCACCAAACTCTAGTCTTCCATGCTTATCTTAGACTTAGGTCCTTCTAGACTTGTTGAAACCACTTGGGCTTCACAAGTCATCTGGATTATATGCCAAATAAGGCAATGGGAAGTACTCATTTGCCTACAGGACACTGATTACCTAAGAGCTTACTGCATGTCGGATTCCATCATAACTATCAGTGGCATAAGGAAGAATAAAACACGGCCTCAGCTCTCAAGTCTTGGTGTAGAACAGATGTGTCAACAAATGAAACAAACCAAGGTGATTAGGGCAACAATACATAACAAGCTGAGGTTGAGCACACACATAGAAAACAGAAAGGAGCTCACATGTGCAAGGCCCTGGATTCAATCCCCAGTACCACACATAAAATGAAAATAATAAAAGCAAACAAGAAAAAAGAGATAGAAAAGAAACAATTCTACCACGGAAGGAGCAGTCAACGTATGGGCATAACTGCCTGACATCTGGGAACCTGCTTATTTCCCAAAGAAGTTCTAAGACTCAAATACATAAATTACAAAGGGGCTGAGTTACATTCCCAGTTACCACTAATTTATCTCTAATGTTATACAGGACTCACAGCTTTTCTGTTTCATTTTCTTTATATATAAAACAAGAAGGTATGCAGACCTCTCAAGGCTCATCCCAGCTTGAAGTCATTATTTAATCACTAACTAATAAGCAATCAAAATAATCCTCCTTTCTCCATTTCCAGCCCTGTGAATTTGTGCAAGTTGGTGCCTCACCATGCCTCAGTTCCCTCATTTCTACAGTGGGCTTAGTAGCAACAGGACGCCTCAGAACGATCAGCAAGAGTCAGTGGGTTACTAAACAAAAATTCCTTAAAAACAGGTCTAGACATTCTCTGAGTATTGTATAAATACTACTTATTACTATTGCTTTTTATTTCTGATTTTCAGAGATGTTTGATTCTTTCCTTAAACTGTTGACATTCTTGATTGCAAATGTAGAATGTGTTTGCATAACCTTCCTAATAGTCCCCATTGTTCATAAGTTAATAAATTCATAAGGAGTATGCTTTAGAAAAAGAATGGTTTTGGGGAAACTGCACTGTAACTTAGATGATATTACTACTTCATTTAATCATATATCCAATAATGTTCTGGTGATTATGAAACAGGTACACATATTTTCAAAGCTGTCTAGCACTGAAAGTGCCCTGCACAGCTAGTTTAGGATCCACTAGGCTCTTGCTGTCCAAGTGTAGCCACAAGAGTAAGCGCACTGGCGCTTGATGAAGGAGCCCCCCCTGAGCACACGACTCTGCACCCCCACAAGCCTTCAGGTGTGACAGTGCTGCTGGTGCACCAACAATACTCTGAGAAGCAAATCGCAGAGCTGCAGCAATCAGAAAGAGCCTTCAAATAACCGGAATGATGGAATGAGTGGTACCAAAGTCCTGTTAGTTGACCAAGTTTGAAAAATGTCTTACTTGACACATTACGTGGTCACAATCATGTCTATGCAGCATGTCAGAAGTCATGTGGAACTCTGACATGAGTACATACATACACGTAAGAGGCTCCATACTGGCAGACATGTTGCCTGTGATTTAATTTATATCATAAATTTTCACAGAGACAGAGATGAACTGACAGTCTTCAATAATTGTTCATATGCCATGGGTGGGACTACCCCCCAATTTTAATTTGGACAACTGTAGGGAAACATTTATTTTAAAATGCCTCACTATTATGATGAAAGTAAAATTTTGATGCTAGACATCCAAATTTTGGGCATTTTTTCTAATTTTCAAAACTGTAGTAGGCTTTGTGTTCTGTAAAAACTAAGCATCCAGCCCCCAGAGCTATTCTGTTAGAATCTTAAGTGAGCTGTGTGGTGTCTAAGAGTGGAGATTAGAACTACGCATATCTGGTCCAAAGGAGTGGCCCGAATCCCAGCAGCTGGAACAGACGTGAGGAGCCCTGCTTTTGCATGGATTTGAAACTGGAATGAACTCCTTTCCTTAAAACATATGAAACATAATTTTGTCGAAATGGAGACAGAACAGTTGCGATGCAGAAGAAGAGTTTAAGAAGACGTGAACAGCAAACTGTGTGAGGACGGCAGCCAATCCTTACAAATAAGCTCTTAGGAAAAGACTGTACCGTTGCTTGCTGTGAAAGATGCAGTGAAGTTCAGGACTCTCCAAGCTGCAGAGTCCAGGCGACGCTTGAATAAACCCTCCTCCAAAGCTTGGAAGATGTATGACTTCAGGATTTCAGAGGTTTCCAAAAATACACAAAACACAGAAAACACTTCCCTCCTTTGCCAAAACACATCGGCCCTTTGTTTACCTTACAGCTTCCCCTTCTATATGTCAAGAATAATAAGGCCCCTCACAGCATTGATAAGCCTGAACAGAGGGTGAGCCGAATGGGAGGCAGCTCAGTCAATGCTGTCTTGAAATCTTCTTTCACACCTCTTTCTGAAATGTAAATATGGACCGGGTCCAGCTTTCCCAGTCCGAATGACTTTGGCTGAGGGCACTTGGTATGGAAGTCATTTCCCTTCTAGGTGCAGTAGCTGCTTTCCAGAGACTCAACAAAGACATGAAATATCATTAACATCTGATTCTGAAAAGGTTGACAACCACTTCTTTGTTTTATCCTGCAGTCTGGGGAAAGCTGCTGTGCATTACTCCATCATGAGCAAAATTAGACCTATTAGGCTCTGATATGAGTATTGGAATATTTCTCTCATTTGTGCACAACACTGGAGCCTGAATATGCCTATTGTTTTCACAGTATCCATTACATATTTTAAATGGCATGGAAAGATCATATATGTAAACATTACTTCAGCTGAGGCCGAGTGATGGTTGGCAGAGCAAGAGAGGCTGTGGGACCTCCATGGGCCTTGGTTGCAAGGAAAGGGGTGCCAAGGGATTTAGGGGGGATGGCTGGTGGCTATGGAAAGGAGTGAGATAGATCGGCCAATGGGCGCTGCTATATTAAAGGATGCCGGAGCACTTCCCTCTCTCTCTCTCTCTCTCTCTCTCTCTCTCTCTCTCTCTCTCTCTCTCTCTCTCTCTCTCTCTCTCTCACACACACACACACACACACACACACAGAGTTACAGGGCTCAAACTAGCTCCTCTATTTTGCAGCATGAAGAAGGAGGATGAAAGACTGGCCCGAGGGTCTGAAACAGTAAGAGGGAAAACTCTGGAAGAAAAAGGAGAAGGCAGACTGGTTGCAGCTTCAAGATTCATGAATAAAAAAAGGAGGGGAAAAAATGCCTTCAAATTTAAAAGCGCTTCTAAAACAGCCATTAATAATCACATTCTCGAAGATAAAAGCAAGAATCCTAAACTGTTTTTTTTTAAGCACTGATGTTTTTCTTTCTGTCTTCAGCATAGGAAATGGAATTAGCCTCAGAACATGAAATGAACTGATTAAGAACTCTTGGAGCTTCCCGGGGTCATGAGGCGGGCTGGATGGCAGGCTCCTCGCTGGAGCGGACACGTTGTGAATAGAAACGCCGCTGCACCCAGGAGGTGCGTGCTTCCAACAACCTGTAATCTTAATCACTTGCAGAGCTGAGTGCAGACCTCCACTCCAAGATCTAAGTCCTGGAGCCCTGGTCTCATGTCGGAATGTTTATTGACATTTTTCTAAGAGACACTCTCAAAATTATCCGTGCATTTTACTTACCATTAGGCCACATTTAGAGAACATTTTCTGCCTTTTTAGATTAGACTTAGATTTCCCTGATAACCAGGAACATAAACACAGGAATAAGTCGTTATTTGAAGAATTTGGGCCATACAGATAGACAAAAAATTTCCCCTAGGCTAAATGTACACTAAAAAGTTTATTGTGCTAAATAACTCTGCTTCCTTGATAGATGGTCCACACTTACTTTTAGTCTGAAAACCTGCCTTTGGGCAACCTTGCAGTAACCCACCAATGGCTGTTGACTGCTGGGATCAGGAGCAAATTATTTTCTTTAACTTGACTAAAGTTATTCTGCAGCAAATCAAATCAACAGACATATTTTTGAGACATACGTAAGTCACTCTGCTAGGAGAAAAACAAGACATAGGAGAGGGTCCTTTCCCCTCAGGGAGAATCCAAGCTTCTTACAGCAGAGACAAAGTCAACCTGCAGCCAAGAATTTAAATAATGAGCAAAAGTTCGAGCCGAAGATGAGATGTATCGGCAACTGGGTAACAGGGACAATTGGTGTTGCTGGGCATTAGATGCAGAAGAGGGGCCGTGCATGATCCAGGATTGACAGCTTTCTTGAGAGAGATTTGTCTATCTTTGAAATCATTGCCACTTAGCAGAATTTTAAAACTTAGCAGTAGCTGGAAATATTTTTTCAAAACAATCTCACAAGCAGTTTTAGTTTTTCTGTCTTCTTTCCCAGTGAAGATTGCTTTTAAGTACCAATTCCGCTTGTCAGTGGGCTGTCTCTTTTTCACAACATGAGAAGACATGTTAATGATCAGTCAGTCCAGTGACTTTGGAAACGATAAGCTACGGCATTTAGGGAGACTCAGCGGCACTGTCTCCTGCTAATTTTGTTAAGACGAGATGGAGGCAAGCTGTCCTCACTGGCACCAAGTGCACGCCCTGTGCTCATCCTGTCCACTCCAGACCCTCAAGTTTTATGTAGCCTTTGCTTAGCTGTCCGTACTCCTCCTGTCACATCCATGTGCACAGGCACACCGTCACGCACATGCACGTACACACTGTGCAATCTTACTTAAGATATAGTCTAGGGGCTGGGGATTTAGCTCAGCAGCAAAAGCGCCTTCCTGGCAAGCGCAAGGTCGTGAGTTCGGTTCCCGGTACCGGAGAAAAACCAAAAAAAAAAAAAAAAAAACTTAAGATATAGTCTAGCTGTAGCCCTTAGGCATACTTAGATAATTTTGTTCTGTTAGCAGCAGAAGAGAGTTTCTCTTTCTCTTCTTTTTTAATGCAAAAATTACTGAGCATATGCAAAAGAAGAGAAAGCATCGCTCGTTCCAATGGAGTTATGATTTTATTAGACTCAAATAAAAGGTTATTGCGCAGTAACCCCACAATTAGCTCACACCACCAGTGGACAATGACAGCAGTGTTTCCCAAGAGTTGATGAGAATTCCAGGTGTTTTGGGCTCACGTGATTATTCTCACAACTCCGGCAACTAGCTAAGTCACTATTTTAAGATCCAAGCACAAAGAATTTGTTTGTAATGTCCAAGGCTGGGCAATATTTAAATTACTTGGAAATACTTTGTTTTGCAAAGAAGACAGCTGTAATTTATGAACTACTAACAGGTGTGAAATAGAAAAGTTCAGTATCACCTATTCAATCCACTATTCAACCCAGCATGCCTTGAACTACAAGAACTGTTCGAAAATCTACTACAGTTCAGAGGAAATAACCCAAGAAGTTTCTAAATCTTCACTAGTTCTTAAGCAATCTAGTCACATTTAGTACTTCATAACATTCACTGACCTCTTTTCCATGAAATGAAATCTGAGCTCAATTCCATTAACACCTCTTCTCTAAATTACCATTGCACCTGCCTCTGGGTCTCTCCCTTCTTTGGAGCTCTTTCTGTAGCCTTGGGTAGGAGCAGAATGGCCAAGACGCAACTCTGAACTGGGTTCTTGTCTACCTTTGCCACTGATAAAATGCTGACTCCCTGCATCCAGCTGACTGATTTCTTTATCGCTTCCATCCTTTGCAACACTAACACCATGTGTCTCCATCTTTCTCTGAGAAGGGGACTTTCTCCTCTTAGCCACCTCCCCACTACTTGTGCTTTCTGGACACCGGCATGGAGCTGTCTTGGTCACCATCTCTTCCACCTGAAAAGCCAACGTGCACTTTCCTCCATCATCCCACTGTCACTGGGTGCCCATGCCTGAAATAAAAGACCCATATCCAGACTGTCAAGCGGTACCAATGCTGGCCTCTGCAATTAGTCTGTAAAAGAGCAATAATTAAAGAGAAAGGGTGGCTTGTAATGTTTTAAAAATGACAGAAGAAGAAAAGCATGTGAACTTTGGAGACAAGTTGTAACAAGAGTTTGATTTATTACATTAGAATCAAGTACAGTCTCGTGTATTTAGCAGGCAGTAGTTACAAATCAGAAGGAAGTTAGTATCCAAACCCCTGGAACGCAGGAGGAAGGTATGTACTTCGTTTATTTTCTCAGATTAAATATCCAACTTTTAAAATGATGCAATCATAACTGACATTTTAATAACAATCTCAACAGAGTACCTTTTGCACATTGGATAGTATATGGTCATTTGACACCAAGGGTAATAAAACTGTATTTTAAATACCATAGATGCCAGAGAGAAAGAGTTTCTGCTTAAAAATAAACCTGAGCCAGGATGAAAATTGAAAATTAATTTTCGCTGAGAAGCACTTGTGTTTTAAACTTAGCGAGGGGGATAAGAAATGTATTTACTTATAATGCAGTTTTCTGTTTTCGTTATGTTGATTTAGGCACAAGCTTTCTAAAATTGTAGTCTTTGCATAGCTGTAGTCCTTCACGAGGAAGGCACGTGAAAGCAACTATTACCTACCATCACACAAAGAAGCCGCGGTTAACCCATTGCATAAGCCTGGAAGAAAGGGTGGGCAATAGTTTCTCTTACATGAAGAGAAGACAAAAGCTTGGCATCAATATCTTTTACTTCAAATACCCGGTAAGTACTATTTGAAAACTCCAGACTCAGATGCGGTGGCAATGGTACTCTAGGAATAATAATTTACAAGAAAAAAGAGTGCACAACGTGTTCTTCACTTGATCATCCGAACACTACAAATCAGGCAGCTTTCTCCCCGGGTAAGGACGAGCACGGGACATTGCAGGGTCTCGGGCCTCCCTGTCAGTCAGCAAGGCACTCCGTCACCCTGATCTGCTAACTTCTAACCCAGCGCTCCCTTACTACACTATGCCAAATATACTCCCTACAATGAAGGGCTCGTCCGGATTCCCAACCCTGGCAGCCATGAGGAGTGCAGCAGCTCCTAAGAATGCGTCACTGAGTTCACCAGTTCCCATTGTATTCCATTGTATTGCTCAGAGATCCAGAGCCTAAGAAGGGTCTGCTCGAGGGAGGGCAAGAGCTGAGGTTAATTGAGCTATTTGGGAGATGAGAATGTTTTAGAAACCCTCTTCCAGGTGAGTTCAAGTTCCCCCTGAAGCTCAGTTCTCAAGGGAGGAGCTAAGTGAATACACAGCTCCTAGTTCTTCTTTGTCTGAGATCCCACCGCCACCCTCTCAAACAAATCTGAGTCCGTGTGACATGTGGGTATTTTCCTCTCCATTGTGTAATAGCCGATGACCCCCAAAGTTGACCACTGAAGGAAACTCATAATGTCTTCATGTATATTCAGTTTTATATAAACCAACTCCTAAACCTTTAACTCAGACATAGATCTGCACCCATCCCCCACCATCAGCATCATAAACAAATAGTTAATTAGCTAATAAAAAAGACACTCCAATTACTACCCACCTCTACTGGCAGATGCATCAAAGAGGAAACCTCTGTCACACTTAAGCCTCCCTCAGCCTCCATGCCAACTTCCTCCCCACCTCATCAGTACCCAGGCCCTCCCCACAGATTTCCTCAGGAGCTTTAGGTTTAACCCCTGCTCCATCTTCCTATTAGAAAACAATATTATATGGAATTTTCTTATTCCTATATGTTATGTTTTCTGAGCAAAGACCATGGTAAATAGCAACCAGACAGAGATGCTATAACCCTCCAGGGAAACTAAGAGATGCATGTCTCCAAAGATAGAAACTTCCATCCCTAGAAATGAATCCACAGATGACTTGTGCTCTCTCTCTCTCTCTCTCTCTCTCTCTCTCTCTCTCTCTCTCTCTCTCTGGAGAGATGTGTCAGCAGCCATCTCGGGGTCCTCTCCATGGTTCCATCACTACTTATACAGGGAAAATCCAGGAGGCATGGGGAAACGGTGCGAGTCCTGTCTGGTTGCTGTTTTCTGCTGTAATAAACCATCCGTGTCTCTAGCTCAGGCCTCTTAAGTGTTCTGTCAGTATTTGTGTATAAACCTGGGGCAGACTGACTTATTACCTTGCAAAGGAAAGAAACTCTTGGACAGTCCCAGTTTTAGAACACGCACTGCAAATGTCTTAATAGGTTCAACTCTTTCCTCACCTGGTTATAGTTTCTTCAGTGTTCGCTCATCTTTATTGCGCCCCCTGTTGGACAGATTCACCCTTCAGTCATTAGCGTTGTCTTCTAATACTCAGGTTGAATGCTAACGCATTCTTACATTTCTAGAGGGTCACACGTGCATTGGGGAAAAGTATTAATCTTTGCATAACCTTGTACAATGTGGGCACATCTGGGCACTCCTGCAATCCCCGAGGACCGTCCTGTCTTCATCAGAATCATTCCAATCCCTTCTCTGCCTAGAACACGCTTTAGCATCAGTCATCTCAACCCATCCCTATTTCTACCCATTATTTCAATACCCAACTCAAATAACACCTCCTCTGGGAAGTGTCTGAAACTCTCACAGAGAATTAGCTGCGCTTTTTTTCTAAGTGAGCCTCCCACCCCTGCCAACTCTTGTGAGGATTTCCAAGGAAGCCACTTGTGTTATGTTCACGAGCTCATAGACATGTGGGGAAGAATGACAGGAATGCTGCGGTGATGCTCATCACAAAGCACGTTTCCCATTGCCTACCTGCGCCCCATCTTCACCCACCCACCACACCCTCTCTTACCAAAATGTAAGCGATTCAGAGAGTTGGGAAACAGAGGTAACTTTTATTACTGAGTTACATCTGCAACATCGAGAGGGGGTTATTTCTTATCATCTTGTTCACAATGACTCTTAATAACTCCCTATTGCATTTAGTCAAGGAGTTATTCCATGCACAAATCTGATCAATTCTTCTGGCATTCAAATCTAAAGTGAGAATGAATTTGATGGACCTCATTCTTAAGCCAGAGGATCTGCCTACTCGGCCTTGCGGCTGGCTGCCAACAGAAGAATAATTTCACTAGGAAAATGATGAACTAGGCGCCCGGTCAGGAAGGTAAAAACATACAGGGACCCAAACTCTGAAAACAGGAGAGGATATCAGGTAACGTTTACATCGGGACTGAAACTTTAATTGGGAGAGTAAGTGTTCATTACAGACGTTGTCCCTGGACTCCTTTAGCTGAGAGATTCCAATGAGTGTTAAAGTCATTACCGAATGGCCTCAATCTAAACAAACACCCACCTTTCCCATTTCACACTGAGAAGAAATTACTTTGCTGGCTAAAATGAAAAAAGAAGAAGAAAAAGAAGAAGAAAAAAGACTGGGCTTGTCAGTGTCTCTTCTCCCAGAGGGGCTGTGAAAGCTCTTTCTCTTTCTCCTTATCCCTCTGCTTTTCAAAATCAGATGCTAAATTTCTCAAAGTTTTCTGTCAAGCCGTTAAAGAAGTGCCCGGCTTCAGCAACACCAGCATTTCTGCTCAGTGCAAAGCTGTTTTCCATCTGAGCACACACAGGGCCATCGCTGTGGGCAGACAGCTCCAACAGGCAGAGCTGAGCGAGGGAAAGGAAAGCCCAGGGCTGTTTACAAGGAGAGTCTGCGAGGAGCCCAGGCCAGTTTAGCCAGAGGGAAGAAAGCAGCAAGGACTGACAAAGAGGATGAGGCCCAGAAGAAGGAACAAGTGGTTTCCTTGGGAAAAATGTCCCTCCTATATTTTCAACACCTCTAGATGTCTGTGGTTCATTTCTAATTGACAGATCAGGAAATGCAAAGGCTTTCTCCAGGCAGCCAGGATCATTAGCATGCAGGAACCCGAGGCATTGTGCCTAGAGCGACTTTTTATCGCAAAGAAGATAAAAATGATGTATTGTATATTATATTCCATCAGCAGAGATCATGAAGATCATAACATGTGAAATACAGCCTCACCCAGCCCAACCTATCAATAGATTTCCTGGTTCCAGTCTGCAGTTTCACCCTGCCTTCATTTTGATTTTTGTTTTGTTTAGCTTTTTTTTTTTCCTTCTCTTTAAAAAAAAAATGCACATAATGAAACCTGGGAACCAAATCACTCAAAAGAGTGATTAGAAACAAATTAAAATGAGTGGTGTTTAAATAATTAACACCTGCCAAATGAGGAAGAGGGCCCTTATTGCTGATATTAAATCATATCCTTTAACGTCTGAAACAGATGACAGTAAGTAATTCCAAACAGTCAAGACAGGAAGCTAATTTTTAGTTCTTGGAAAGTTGAATGAGTTTCAATAAAGTTGACCAAAAACAAGCCTCATTTTGATTTAGTTAATTCCACTGCAGAAAGCTGGGTTTTCATTAAACCTTTTCTCTGGTTTAATATACTGTAAATGAACAGCTTTAAGTCATGCTTTCAAATATATTCATTATTCAGTAAGCTAATGAGGTATGTTCCACCTGGTTGCCGTGGAGCCTTGTAAGTAAAAAGTGAGGGTAGTGTCTTGTTACCAAGAAAAAATATCAGCCTTGCCAAGTTTCCAAGCAATAAATATAATTCACAATAGTGCTGCCAGCTAGGCAAATAAGGATGCCCTCTGCCCACCCACCCACCAGCAGGAGAAGAGCGAAAGAGAAGTATTATCCTAATCTGGACCAAGATTGGAAATTTTACAAGCACTGAATAAATAATCTGTAAGTTTATTAATGCATAAAGAAGAAAAAGGTGTAATACAGCTGAAATAATGCCAAGGTTTAAAGAGTAATTAATGAAAACTACAGCAGCTTTCTGCATTCCTTTCTCACCTGGGGTTTATGCCCAGTCATTAAACTAGACTTGAGTGACAGTCTGCATAGCCAAAGGATTGCTCCCAGCTCAACCCCTTGAACTGCGAGAGCTTGGAAGACAGCAGGGTTCTCAGCTCAGCATTCCACCCCCTTGCCTCATCCAGCCTTCAGACTGGGCAGCAGGGAGACAGGCTGTGCTCCTGTTTCATTTCTTATTTCATTTTGCGGAGGGTGACAGCTGAGGACAGCAGGCGACGGTCATGACACTAACTTCCTTTCACATTAAAGGGCCGTTCATGTTCACTGGAATTAGTGTTACAGCATGTTTGGACAGTAACTACCCTGCACCTGAAGGGGTCCACGTTAGCAATCTCAGCTGCTTAACAGGTTGTTTTGTTTTGTTTTTTTTTTTTCATTCTTCCCCACACTATACAGAGACGAACTAACTGCTTATAAAAAATTTGGCCTCATTAAAACCAGGACAATGACAACAATTATCACATGAGAAGCAATGAGTTTGTTTTGCTGCTGTCCTCCCAAACACAGCTTCATTATTAGAACATCTTCTGGAAAAAAGTTATCAACTGATCTAGTAGCGCGCTCTTCAGAAAATGAGCTGATGCTGCCTATCATGGGATCAGAAGTCATGGGTAATCTAATTACATAGAGGGAAAAAAACACAACATGAGCACCTGCATTTTCTCCTTTCTAGGGCTAAAACCCTTCCAACTTTTGCATTTTAACCATTTAGAGATTCTGTTCTGATGGCCCAGCTATGGAACATAAAGATATGCTAAAGATTCCTGGTTGACCAGAATCTGAAGAACTTACTTCTCGCCAAAACAAGTCAAGCAGGACAGGGTCACAGACACTCCACAAATTGCTAGTACCACCTACTGGCAAAAGCACAGCACCAACCTCCTAATCTTTTCCGAGGATAGCCAGGAAACTTTACCTACAGTCAAACACTGAGGATTCTTGGTATCTTGCATAATACTATCTGTGCAACTAAAGCCTTTCCCTAATTCCACAAAAATATGTTTTCTAACTACAGTTCTGTCTTTATGGAAAGTTTTTAAAACCCTGATACACGAGGATATCTCATTATCCCATAATGTAGATGACAAGTGAAATATACTACCTAAATTTAAAATATAAAGTCAGTAAGAACTTCCAAGCAAGCCTTTATTTTGTTTTGTTATTTTATTTTGTAGTATTATTCCTTGTGCACTGTGAGTCTATCCCTGTGGTTTGGGATCTTTGGGAGAGCCATAAAGCACAAGGTACCTGAAGTTAGGAGGGGTGGGTTTGTTCCCTTCCTCATCACAGTGTAAGATTCCAATGACTTAGTTTTCTCACATGTAAACTGGGTACAGTTATGTCTACAAAAGTAACAGGAAATGTATAAGGTTATCATCACATACTTATAAAGCAAAAAGAAAACAATAGAGAGAGATGGGGAGAGGCAAAAATGAAATACCGGAGTAAAGAAAAGGAACAGGAGAGGAAAAGAGGACAGAAGGGGAAAGGGAAAGGAAAAAGGAATAAAGGAAAGACAGCTCCACACATTGAAAGCATTACTCTGTGTTTCACAGGACGTTTCAACAAATTAAAAATACTGGCAATTTGAAACAAGTAAAACCAATTAAAACTAACATGAGATGAAGGCCATTCCCATACCGATGAGGATTTTCAGTGCCCAACAGACCTCTAACTTGGGAGTTTCGTTGTTGCTATTGCAAAGATGGCAAGCCTGAGGAGACAGTAGGCAAGGAAACGCCATCTCACCTTGCTGCATTGCTGGCTGACTGTTCTGTGAGTTAGTCTTGTCAGTCTGGGTTCTTTTATATTATCTTATTTCCCAGATTTATTGAGGTATAACTGATAAACTCAGTGTACTCTTTTAGAGGACGGAGAGCTGGCATGGTTACAGCCTTCTGTTTTGCCTCAGAAAGTTGAAGACAAGATCAGCCATAAAAAGACCCACTCTTCCTGCTTCACGAATAGCATTGGTTGGGTTGCCTACTCCACACTGTGTTTCTTATGTTTCACCTCCACATTTCCATCTCTCTTCCCTCCTTCCATCCATGGCTGGCTGTGAGAGCACCACAGCAGGTACAGCTTTGGGATTATATAAGCAGGATTCACCTCCTAGTTTTGTCACCTGCTAGCTGGAGAACTTGCAGAAATCATTTTATTCCTTCATATTTGCATTCTTCACTGAACATGTCTTTCCTGCTTAACTGCTGTGATCCAAGCACTACTCCAGGAAGATTCAAAAGTGAAAAGGTGATAAAAATGCTGCCCTTGTGGAGTTCACATCCTTGTGTGTTTCAGATCATCATCAAAAAATTTAAACAGGACTTTGGAAGGGATGAAATGTGGGTAATTTACTCAGCTCAATTCTTGGAGCATAGCAAGTCCTCAATCAATGGCAGTTGAAAAATGATGTCACCAAGGACAACAGCTGAAACAGGGAAGCTCTGTCTCTTCCCTTGGAACATTTAGAGTTACATAATCACCCTTTTCCTGTGAAGTGATTGAGTCAGTCATACTCACAGGACTCGCTAGTCAGTTCCAGCGAAAGTTCCAGCAGGGTTATAATATAGTGGCTTTGCCATCAAGGGCATAGGGGCCATCAGCTCAGAAAATGAGGTCTTGCCACTAAGCCTATGTAGACACAGGTCTTCTCAGATAAGTGTCTTAGAAAGAGATTAAGACAGAGCACAGCGTGGTGGAACCAGCCCAGTATATTTAGGCTTCTTCATGATTGTTTTATCTTATGTCAGTTTCTTATGCTCCAGTTTATAAACTCACTAATCTCACCCCATTTTGTTCTGTCTATCTAAAATGGTTCCCTCACCTCCCCCATCCCCGGATACCCACTGGCCTTTCTCTCACACTGTTTCAACATCTGCTCAGCTAAGGGACATTCCTGATCGACTGTAGAAAATAGACGCTCCCCTTCCAGCTGTGTGTTACCCAAGTACCACCTTCCATTCATCTTCACACCATGCAATTCCACATGGGGTACCGATAATAACACAGATAATAAATACAAATTTCTTTATTGCTTTATTGCTTGCTTCTGAATTGTAGAATTTTAGCAAAATTTCCTTTCTGATCACTTTAGATACCTCAGCATCTACAACAGGACTTGATCCAAACTGCTGCTCTATGCGGGCTGAGGATACAGCTCAGTGCAAGAGCATTTGTCTTGCATATACAAGACCCTGGACTTGATCCTCAGGACCACAAAATCAAACAAAGAGCTGCTCTATAAATAGTTACTTAAAAAGTAAATAAATGCATTAAAAATTTCTTACAACTTCATTAGGGTTGCAGATCTATCGAATTCTGCCCTTGGTGATATGTGTTAGCAGTTAAAGGAATTCCTTGACCCCCACTTAGGGATCTCTGCCTAAATTCTACCTTCTTAGATCATTAACTAGCACAACCAATATGGTCTTCTGACTTTTTGTTTGAGGTCCCTCAAAAGAAGGCCTATAGCTTCTAAAAACCATTACACAAAAGAAGGCCTGCCTACTACTGTACCTTTCCTTTATCATCTGGGCCGCTGCGGAAGGCCTGTGAAAACAAAGACTGTTGGGCTCTGCTCCCAGAGTTTCTGGTTAATGCACCCAAGGTGAGACCCGAGAACTCACATTTCTACCACATTCCCAAAAGATACTTCTATCCTCTTCAGCAACCACGTTCCAAGGGTCTCATCTGATTTCACAATGAACCAACACTGCTACAGCCCTGCACACTTTCACCCTCACCTCCCCCGAGATGACTCCTTAAGAGAAGTAATGGATTGTATTTACTCCTTGACTTAACAAACTTGAAAGTTATGTCTGGGAGTGCAGGCAAGCTTTGTGTTTTAGTTCCATAATGCAATCTAGGCTCCAGCATCATTAACCAATCTGCCTCATAATGAAAATTAATTATTATGGTCATTAGACTGAATAGTTTCTGTCATCTGCAAAGACATAATTGGTACAGAAAATTGTTTCACAAGTATGAAATAATCAATCAGCAAAGGGTGGCTGTGCCCATGATTTTCTTTCTTTAGTAGTTTCCACTACAGCAGCCCAAAAGGCGTTTTGGCAGAGGAATGAAGGTGGGGAATAAGAGGAGTTATTCTAACAAGGACCAGAAGATGCGTAGTCAATGCATTCTAATCTGTGAGACATCATCTTGAACATATACTTGTCATAGTTCCAGGGGAAAGACAAAACTACAGGGACCTCTGTATGGGGGCTGGAAGAAAGCACCTTCTCCCCAAGGCCCATTGAACAAATAGGGCACTGTTTTCACAGATTGAAAGTAACATGAGAAGTTGATAGTTGAACAGATGGGCCATGTGAAGTCACAAGAGGAAGCAATGGCAAAGACGATGATCATGCCAGTGGTCATGGCCAGGCGAGTGTCCTCCCCTGGAGTCTGTGTCTCCACCAGGGGGTAAGGGGTTGGGGACTTGGAGTGAGAAGGCAGGATGCTGGCCTTTCTAGGCTCCTCACTAACTGCATACCAATGTTTGCATCTCAGTTCTTTCTTATGATACAAAGGTGCGGATCCACATTTTGTCTTGGGGACGGTACAATGCTAGGAGAAATGTCAATGATAGTAACAGCAAGGATCACAAGAGCAGACACTCAACAACACAACTGGAACACCAGTAGGGAAACCATGGCTCCAGGAGAATCCCTGTTTTAGAAACTCACCAGTGTTAGACCCCACTTCCTTCACCCACGGTGTTAAGCTTCTTGCATCTTCTGATGTTAGAACAGGACTCTGCCTCCAGGGGAAGATTCATTACCCCAGCAGGACTACCAAAAGGCCCTTCGTTGGTAACCAATATCCTTCAAAGATTTAAAACTATTTCCACTTTTATTGGCTTTTTGACTCAACCTTTTGGAATTAGGCTCTCCATTTCTCTATTTGTCTAAATACACAAATATACAAGGTCATCTAACAAATATTTATTTAAAACCTACCCCTGAAAAGTTTAAAAAGTATTGATGATTTGGATAGAGGAAAGAGACATTTGAAAAAGAAATAGAAACCTTTGTCTCTACCCTTAAGAGCTTAAAATCTGGTCAGAGAGACAAAAATACACTAAAGCAATTACATCAGAACAATACAAATTAGCATATCTCCCAGTAAGAATATAAAAGCAATTTAATTATGGAGGAAAACGTTCCTTATGGATTAGCATGAGGCAATATCAAATGCAGACTCAGATGCATCTGCGGGTATAGATAAATATTCCTCTGAATGAGATGCTGATTTTGACCCCAATATACTCACAAAACAAATGGATGTTGACATATGCGGAGACGACTGGGATCGTTGAAGCCGATAAATAAATTACTAAATTAAGCAGCCCCAATCAAGCATTATTTGTAGGGGTACCATGCTACCAAAGTTTATCATGTTTGCTTTGAAGAAAAGTTCTCCATGAAGAAATGTGGTTAATTGTACATTGTTCGCAATAATATCGGATGGAGAAGGTAGCAATTTAGGGAAGATTGCTGCTAGGATAACAATATTGAACAAATATATACTAATAATGAGCTAGTGAGAATCCAAAAACAGGACCAGCTACTCTATCCCTCCCACGGGGGGCTAAGGGAGGAGGTCGTGAGCCTAAGGCAAACTGAGCCTTGAGCTTCTCTTTGGAAGCCCACTTCTTGCCCAGATTGCAGTGTAAGCATTTGAGTTCTTTTTGAGTTGTTTCATCACCACCGACTAGAAAAGGATTTGGACAGAGAGAACACGCTAAACATGCAAAGTCTAATTGTCTTCATTAAAACAAAAAAGCTGACACATCCATCCATCTCAGAGGGAACTAGTTGCCTGCATATATCTCAGGGATTGGGCTGAATATAACTTTCTTCTCCCAATTCCCATTGTTTGTAACAAGTCTTTTATCATCTGGAAGTCTGTATTAACATTTCTGTCTCTACCAGTTTAGTTGTTTTTCCATTTGGCAAACTCTAGGTTTTTCCTGTCATCTTTCCTGAGGGGCATGAATTAGCATAGTTGTGCAACGTTTAGTATTTATTATTCCTTTATTTTTATGTCATCCTTAAAGATGTCAAATCTTCCTTGAGCTGTACTGGAAATGCCAAAGATTTCCATGAAGGGGGAGTCTGGGAAGATGAAGCTTTCTTGGTGAAGCTGTTTTGTTTTAAGCATATTCAGCAGGCTGTTCTCTGAGGGGCTATTTCAGTAGCACCCTCACACACATGCACGCGGACACACACAGACAAACACACACTTCATTGTTTCAAGTGCAGAGTCAGCGCTGCAGCTGCAGATAGTGGAGAACCACATTAGGGAATCTATAAGCAAAGGACTCAGAAGTTCCACCTTTGGAGTGAAATAGCCTCTGAATTCAAATCCTGGCATGGTCCCCTACCAGCCGCCTGCCCTTGGACCTGTTATGCAGCTCCTTAGACAGAGTGTCAGTCTCTAGGAAATGAGGGATGAAAATACCACCCAGGATCATTGTGAGAAATGAATAAAGTAGTATATGTAAAGTGCTTGCAGAGTGCCTGCCGAGTGTACTATGAAGATACACAAACACCAACAAGGGTAGTTTTTTCATGAATGTGGTAAGATTTCAGCAAACACTATCAACTGTGTTGCTACAGAGGGTAGATTACTGTTTTTAGATTATGCAGTAGCCTGGAGAGTGAATCCTCACCCCCACAACTCCTCATTGTTCTACTCATACAAATCATTTCATTTCTTATTCTGACAACCTCTCCCCTAGGCTGTCAAAGAGACAGGAAGTAAAATCATTTTTAATACTATTTCATTGCTATATTACTGGTAGATTGGGGAGTCCATTGAATAAAAAATTGGGACATCAGCTATTAAAGATTCAATTATCTCTGTTCTTCCTTCCCTCACTTGAGAGAGAAGTCAGGAGTGAGGGGGAAAAATCACATGGCACTAAAGTGCTTCAGGAATGCCTTGGAGAAAATAAATATGCAATCTAAAGGCAAGGTATCATTATATTATTATCACACTGCATTCATTTAATAAGAGATTAAAGTGTTCCGGTTCATAGCAACTAGACTTGCTTCAAACTTTCCCACGTTTTCTTTGATATTCTTTATTTAAAGTAGGCTTCCATTTAGAACAATTACTGCAATATGTTGGTTTTAAACTAAAGCCCTCTTGGAAATCGGAAGTGCCTTTAATCTAATCATAAAATTAATTGCTCACTTGTTTTCTCAGATTTGTTTCTTCCCAAGCCAAGGCAACCTCACTTCATGCTATTAGCCCAGTTACAATTAGAATACAACAGCAACCCCTTCTTCCACGCCGTGGTTTGCGTCTGGAAATCTCCCCAAAGCCCCATGAGCTCAGAGGTGGGGCTTGCGGGGTACAATTCAATTATGGGGGTGCTACGCCTGTGTGGCTGTGAGAAGGTGGGGACTGGTTAGAGGCAGGTCACTCTGGAGTGACCCGGAAGTGGAGCTCCCTCCCTGGCTCCTTCCTGCTCTCTGCTTCCTGATCACCATGATGTGAGCAGCTTTCCTCTTCCAGGTCCTTCCCCCATGCCGTTTCTGTTTAAGCCCACCAACCATGGACTGAAACTTCTGAAATTGTAAGCCAAAATGAACCTCCCCTCTCCAAGTGTTAGGGCTCAGGTATCTTGTTCCTGGAAGGAGAAAATGGCTAAAACAGTCCTCCATGTTCTAAGACACACTCTCTGAGTCCCTTCCTTCAAAGACCATGCCTTAGCTACCTTATGACATTATAGCAAAATGCCTGAGGTAATTAACTTAAAGAAGAAAAAACTTACCATGGCTCACTAATCTGAAGTATCCAATTCCTGATCAAGGGCCCCATGGCTTTTGGCCTCTGTCAAGGTGACACATCAAGGCACAAGTTCATGGTGCAGTAAAACTGTTCACCTCATCAGGCAGGAAGCAAAAAGGGAAAGGACAAGGCTAGGGTCCCACAATCCCCTTCAAGGGTGTGACTTGGGTAACATAAGAATCTCCCACAAGGCTCCATCTTCTGAAAGTTCCACTGACTCCCAGCAGTGCTATGCTGGAAACAAACCCTTTAACCAGTTATTTAAACCATAGCAGAGCCTGAAAAGAGAGAGAGCTGGTGCAGCCCTAGTAATGTGGAGAGGGTGCCGCTCCTCTGTGTGGTGGGCTGGGATCTCAGAAGTGAGCACTCAGAACTTTGGAGCTGCAGAATTTTTGTTAAGAGATCACAAGTGGGGAGCGAAGGAGAGGAAATGAGACTAAGCAGAGGAGGAAACCGAGCTGCATCAATCACACAAATCCTCAGTCAACTCAGAAAATGGCCTGGAATAAGTTGCTTTTTTCCATCAGCATTTCTGACGGTACGAAGTGTTGGGGCTACATATCCCATCTGGCTCAGTCACCAGATGCGGGGAAGGTAGCTCTCTGCAGCTGAGGAAGACCCCACAGGAGCTGAGAGCTGGAGCCTGTTTGCCAAATGCACTCCACATGACTAAGGATGGGGCAGCAGCCCTTTCTTGAAGGAGATCAAGGACCCTGTCTCCACGCTTTTCCCACCACTCACAGCCCCGTGGGGTTCTAATAAAAGGAGAGAAAGGCAGAGCTCTGTAGCCACATGTTTTCATCAGGGCACCAGACTGAGCCTGTGTTAGCAAAATACTCTAGCAGGAAGAGTAGTGAGTGCAGAGGGAGCAGGGGCCATTCCCGGTATCAGCATTATCTTTCTCTCTTCTACAGTTACTCCTTTTCCATTAACCCTTACATCCCTGATCAGGCACAACCTTCTCCCCAGTCACCCAAGGCAGAAACTTAGGAGTCACCCTTGACCTCTTTCTGCACTGACCAACATTCAGACATCCACAGAGAATGCAGGTCTCTGTAAGATCGACAGAGTCAACCTTCAGATAGTTCTATTCCTGTCCTCTCATCTCACTGTCTTCATTATACCGACTTCTCCTTCACTACTCTTCCTGGAAGCTTTCTGTAAATCCCAATCCCTACGGCTCTCTGGAATTGCTCTCACTCTCCTTTCTACACTTGTAGATGTACTTGCCTAGCTCTCTGCTGGAGTTTAGGTTGGTGGAGACCAGGAGCAACATCTCGCTTAAATCTGTGTCCCAGCACCTAGCACAGTGCCTCACTCTAAACATTTGCATGTCCTATACATTTCTTGCCCACCTTGGTGAGGGACGCACTGTTCTGATCTGGGCTATGGGGATAGAAGGAAGCAGCTTCTGCCCTCCAGGAGCAGTCTGGGAAGCATAGGACAGACTCCTGGGGAGGATGCCACACCAAGGGGAAGAAGGAAGGGAAAGTAAGTCTCGAGAAATTAGGAAAAACATCAAAATAACATAAAAAGAGGGATTTGAAAATGAGAAAATCGTGGGAGAAATATGAAATTAGAGAGGAGGAGAGAAAATATGGAAGGGGGTGCATTAAATACTTGTTTCCCAAACTATGAATTAAGTGGTGACAGCAAGTCTAAATGGAAGGAAACAAAGGGGAGATGGGCCCAACCTAGCTGTAGCTAACATGACCAAGAGAAGATGGAATGAATGAGGAAACGTGGTAATTAATTAATGGAAAATACGAATTTCAGTGTTCCAAAAGGTATTAATTAACCCCTTGCAAGTTTTGACTTCTCGTTACAGCTTCTGCTAAGTATGGTAGGGGATAACAGGGGAGATGGTAAAGACATGTTTCTGCTTGGGAAATAAAAAATAATATTTAAAATTTAGCAAAAACAAACAACAAAAACCTATTCAAATCTCTATTCAATATGCCATGAGACAAGACCACAAGGTGTCACAGAAGATTTCCCTGGATGGAGAGAAGCGAAAGCAGAATGCTCAGCTCTCTGGGAATTGACAGTCTTATTTTTAGCAAGCTGAAAACCATGCAACTCGTAAGGAAGCAGAAGGAATAGGCCCTGATCCCTTGCAAATATTGGGTGCCTTTCGAATGGTTGGGGAAATGCAATCTCAGAGTCCACACCAGGCTCTGATGTGCTTGATCTCATTCATCTACATCATGGCCGACCTGCAAAGAGGGATGTAACAATAAAACCGAGGACAGAAAGCATCAATGGGAAGACAGACTCGAAGGTGGCCCATCAACCTGGAAAAGGAGACAAGAAAAAGAATACTTCAATCTTAGCAGATACATGGGATACGGAAGATATCAAGATATGAATACCCTGAACTACTCAAACAAAAAATCATCAGAACACCCTGCTCCTTCCCCAAATTCCTCGTTTCTTCTCTATTTCTTGTAGCATATTTTCCCCCCACTTAATTCCTGATTGCTAAACATTGCTTATCATCTCAGGTCTCTACTTAGCCTTTTTTCTTCTTTGCCAGCCAAAAATTATGTTGAAAATAATTCTAACTTTCCTGGTTTCTCTGTAGCTTTACCCCAAACATAAGGATTTCAGACTGAGCCTAGTTGCATGAAAGTCACATGTAATGATACTTTCTCTCCCTTTTTGCTTTAGTAACTATGGTCAGACTGGTACGACCTCTCATGTAGATTCCTGCAACAGCCACTCACGCCTGAGCCATCCTACCCACAGTTGCAAATCATCCTTCTTAAAACTCTTCCTTGGTGGCCCTGCTGAAATGTACTTATGGTTCACTCCAGCCTGGAGAATAGATTGCAAAGTTCTCACGCATAGTCAAGACTCTCCTTTCTGCCTCTGCCTACTGACCTGCATGGAGTGCTAATCCGCCAACTCCTAACCTCCTCCATCTCAAAGGCACACCAAGCCTGTCTACCAGGTACCTCTGAAGCACACAGGTCACACTGCGACACTGTGACTGATATTCCTTAGAGATGTTCTGATCCTTCATTCAGGACCTTTCCATTCGAAAGGTTCTGATCTTTCAAACTGCAGTCTTTCTTATTCCAAAACTGGCCCCACAGCTGCTGTTACTTGAGTCCTTTCTTCACCCCAAAGCTGCTGCTCTTAACCACTGTTCCTTCCCTGATGTTTTTAATTAACCAAAATGTGAATAAATTATCAGGAAAAAAAAGTCTAGCTCTGTTCTAGTTAGTAACTGTATTATCCAAGCCTAACATATTATATAATTTTCAAAAAGAAACACATATTTAAAGATTGATGCCTTACCTACATATACTATCAGCTACAATAGATGAGTGTGTATTTGACAGAGCTTCGCTCCTTTGTGTAAAAGCTGATGTATGAACTGAAGGTATTCATGAAATCATAAAACATTTCTATGAGCTGATGAAAACTTCTAGAGGATAAGTGTTGAGCCTGGGGGTGAGGGTCAGTGACAGAGCACTTACCTTGCATGTACGAGACTATGAGGGGTTGTGTTCCCCAAAAGCAAAATAAACAAAATAAAATCTTCTGTTAAAGAAACTAAATAAATACAGAATTCTGCATTTCTCTCCTCACTAAGACAATGAGCTAGGGTTTCTCCTCTTTCATGCACATACATGTGCTTCCAAATCTATGTCAATTTCATTCTCTCCTTACACTAAAATCAGAGCATATGAAAAGCAAATTTTCCTCTTGGGTAGTGCTGGAGTCCCCAGAGCAGGGATCCAACCAAATTTATAAGATTCTGTTTGTCAGAGGTTGTGAAGTGGTGGCCTCAAGACTCAATTTGGCCTGCATGTGTGAGCCATTGGCCCTTGCAGTGTTTGGGTTTAATTGAATTAGTCTCTGACATTGAAAAATCAAGAAATTTCACACAAAAATTCATATTTCCAGATTTTCCTGGAAAATGCAGAGATCTGGGAGGATTGGGCCCACATTTGTGGATGGCAGCAGTCCCCAAGGAACCCCAGTCACTGGCAGGCTCCCCGCAGCTGGGAGGGTCTCTCTACCACACCACAGTCCTGTGTGTTCTGTCCTCCACTCAGGGCTCCTGCCTCTGTTTCGGTGTGTGTGTGTGTGTGTGTGTATGTGTGTGTGTGTTTGAAAGTATCCACCACAAAAGCTTTTCTAGGAAGGTGAAAAGGCTACTACTATGTGTAAAATGCAAATTATAAAAGAAAGCAAGTGAAAAGGAAACTAAAGAGATGAAAGAATCATTTCGATTCCCTTCTCCCACAACCACCCTTCTGCCCTTGCCCCTTCCTCTGCTTGAGGGCCAATTACAATTAGGAAGTGATCAAGTTGGAGAGTCATACAGAAGAGTCTGAAGTTTTAATAGTAATTTACCAAACAAATTAGAAGAAAATTGCACAAAAAGTTGAGAAAGAATCAGATTACAGGCATGAAAAGTAATCTTGAAGATTGAGAAGGATATAATAATAGTAACAATAAAAAGGTAACCAACCTAACACTGGGGAATGGGGCCAGAGGTATTCATAAGAGTGAATCAAGCAGAGTCAACAAGGTCTCTGGTTTTAAAGGCATCTTCAGTAAAGGTATTTGTTTTATATGTATATTTTAAAATAAGCAGTCTCAGCAATCTCCAAGAGGTTATTATGTTATTTCTCTTTATGTTTCTGAATAAAAGAAACCTGTGATTAAGTAGCAATCCATGATTTAAGAAACCGATAGAATTCATTGAAGATTTTATAAGAGCATTTCTAGCGACGTCCCACCTCTGAGGACTTGGTTTCGATTTATACGCTGTAATTAATCAGATAGCCAGAGCCAGAGAGAATTCATCAAAGAAAATGGAAACTTATTTTTGTGTAATTAGCTACTCTGGTGATTGATCAGTTAGTTACTTTATTTTTTCTGTTCATTGCCAATTCTGACTATATATTTTATCTTATTGTCTAAGAATCTCCAAGTGGAAAATACCTAGCAATTTCTCATATCGTGCGTAAGTGTCACTGAGGAGGATAATAGGAGAGACCTCTTTGCAAAATTGGTTTTCCAATGGTTATATGTGAACTCGTTTTGAAATGTTGGAGTTCTATTCTGACCTTCCTAGCAAAGTGGCTCCATCTGAGCCTATAAGGATGGACTGGGCAGATTAAGCAACAAAGCAAGGACTTATTGGATAATCAGGATATTAAAGAGGAAAGTAGACTTTCGGGCCTGGAGTTTAACACAATCCATTCAAAATCTTCTGGAGAACAAAGCAGAAATCTAACTAATTTGAAAATTATTGCCATTCTCTTTTTTTTCCCTGAGCTACCACCAATTCATTAATGTTCCTTTTGAAAATCTCTTACATTTTTCATTTGGCAAACAGATTTTCTTCGTTGCTTCATACTCATGGGGGTAAGAGGGAGTGATGTCTTCTTATGTATAAAGTAAACCATATGAATGTGTAAATTTAGACAAATAGGAAAATAAATGGATGGTTATTATGCAAATGCCAAAAGCCAAATGGATATGTAAAATTTCTTAGACCACAGTGGCGCCTTCTCAAAGACATGCTCTCCCTGCTCTTCCTTTGAGCTCCACAACCCTTAAGAACCAAAATCAACTCAAGAGATTTAGCTTTCAGCTCTTGACTCACATTTTTTCCCCTTCTTAGTCTAAAGTAGACCAACAGTAATACTTTATATGGAAATACATAGAGATGATAAAAGGATTAAGAAAAAGGAGTTTACTGCAAAGAAAATAAACCACGTTTGTGTCTTTCTTTCAAGTCTACCAAGCAACACAAATCTAAGACACTTCAAGTGGCCCCTGAGCCTCTCACATTAATCAGCATTTGACAAAACCACACCTCAAAGGTTGCCAACCAGCAGCAGTGGTAGAGCTATTGTCTGACATTACAGCTTGGAGCCAAGGACCATCACAGGGAATTAGGATGACAAGTATTATCCAAGGGATAGGAGAAGAGACTGGGGTCCAAGTTCTTAAAAACTTTACCTTTCACTCTCTTCAAATTATTTTCTGTTTGCCTCTTTAGATTTGGCCTACCATTTTCTCCACTCTGCTGTGACCCAGCATGCAGAATGCTGTTGGGTCACAGCCATAGTACTCAGTTTCCCTGGTGTCTAATTGGGTTTGATTAATGGACCCTGTCCCTGAGAAAGGGAAGAAAACAAAATCAGTATATTATCCCTCTGATTCTCCACCACCACCAGCACCAAAAGATCATTTTGGGTGGACGGTTCTTTCAGCATCACAGAAACTTCATCTCCAGGTGGACTTCTCCAAGAACTCTCACCTGATTACCCTCCCCTCACTTTGTTCCTGGCTCTGGGTTTCTGCGTGATCCCCTGTGACCAGTACTCCACCCACATCTTCCTAATTGATGTTCACACAAACAAAGCTATATGAATTATCTATATTTTAGTGGGCCTCTGTGTCTACCTGGGACCTTGACTGTGATAGCCAGAGTCATCCATGGAATTTTGAAATACACATACACATATTCCAGACCTCACCTCAGACCAACCTCACAGAGCCATTAGAAGTCAAGTCTAAGTAACCATTTTTGTTTGATTTCTACAGTGTTTGGGAGTCATTGGCCTACAGCTAGGGTTGGAATCCAATGGCTCAAAACCAACAAAACAGGCCAAATATAACCTGTCCTCTGCTTTGGTCTGCTCTGTGAGCTAATAATGTTTTTGCCTTTTTACATTTCAACATAGTTAAAATGAAATCTAAAGAATCTGATGATACGTTAAAATGATATGAAGTTCGGTGCACAAATAAAGTTTTATTAGAACATATCCATGTCCATTTGTTTACATTTGGCTATGGCTGCCTTGTTGCTGTGGTCGTAGCACTGAGCTTTTGCAGTAGAGATTGCGTGGATTGCAAAGCCTAAAGTATTTACTATCTGAAAATGTTTGTCTCTTTTTGGTCTGAAGGGAAGACTGTATTCTTGTTTCTGATCTCTTCCTAAAACAACCCCATATTGCCTATTTGGACTGAAAACCAAGATCACTTCCCAAGTGATAGAGGTCTCTTACATGTCCAGCATTTCTGTCCTGAGCATTTGAAATGACAGTTCCAGTATTTCTGTTGTTTAGATCATATGCGCAAAAACATGAGGATATGTTAAGTGTCCTCAATATTTGAACCATAGCTAAAAGACACTGCAATTCCATAAGTTCCAGCATCCTGACTTAGAAACTCTCTTCTGCCCTTTATTTGTTGTATGACTTTGGGAAGCTGCTCTTTTCCCATCTATATAAGACCTACTCTCCCCATTGTCATGAGGAATAAAGGAGAACTCTTATAAAAGAGTATATAGCACAAAGCACTTAAGCGACAGCTCCTTCCTTTCCTCTATGCCTCCCTCCCACCCCCGTCACACTACAATTTTTGCTCCTTTGCACAACAAAAAGTTAAGGGACAAGGACATGTCCTTTGTGGGGTACTTTCTCCAGTGAACTAAAAGTTTCCAAGTTCTTTGGGCAGGCAAGATGGCCTTTAGAAACACACTAAGGAGAAAAGCAGCCTAGCAGAGGTTTTTATCTTGTCCAACACAATGGCCCACGCCCTGTGGGCACGCCATAAACGCTAACTGAATTGGATTTTATTGTGCTGTTAGACCACATCCAATTCCTTTGCTGCCTCCATCATCAGAAAAGCTGGCTTAAAGTGTATGGAAATAAACAATTTACCCATTGGCCCATGCTTTGAGAAGACATTTGCATGCAGCCAAGAAGATATTATGCTTTGATAGATTCTACCCTGGGGTCCACTTTAAAAGTGTCACTTTGGTTTCTCTTTTATCAGTCTACAAAAGTTTTCCAAGAAATAAAAACACTTTCAAAACCCGCCACAGCATACATCATGTTGTAGAATCACCACAGGATTCACAGGATGACCGCTTGAAATTGGCTAGAAGACAGAAGAAACTTTACAACAACCTAAGAATGCAGGACTGCAATGAGATTAATTAGTGTATTTCAATTAGTCTGTTTGAATTGTACTTCTTCCGCATATGTTTAAAAATTAGAGACTATCTGTGTCGTTACAGAACCGTGAAATATCATAGAGATGATGTCGTTAAAGATTTTCTACACTGGACCCTGAATGCCTTTGCCAATAGGAGACACATAGAGCCTCATTGGATGTATTTCTTCACCCTCAGCCACAGAAACTTTGTTTTTATTTGTTTTGTGTGTTGGAGTTTTGTATAAGGTTTTGTTTGAAAGTGGGTTTCACCAATAAAAAATAAGGCTGAAAGCTAGTGACTCATCTCTGTTATATTGTAAATCAAGGATCTGCAAACTTTTTCCATAAATGTCTGGATAGCAAATGTTTATTTTATTTCTAAGGTAAAATTATATCCATTTATAGTGTATAACATGATGGCCTTTTGAGATATATATCATTAACATATACATTACCTCACAAAGTTATCATTTTTGTAAGAATTCTCATTTTTTGAAAGTAACACCTTCTCTCTTGTCATTTCTCCCACATAGTAAATATTTACACTTTGTCACAGTTACTCAGCTTGACTATTATAGGTGGAAGAAGGCTTAAGCAATGTGTAAATGAACATGGCTATGTTCCAATAAAGTTTTATGCACTTAAACATGGTGGGCTGGAACTGGCTTGTGGATCATAGTTTGTAGATGATAGAAATGTGGTCTCAGTATGTTAAAATATCTACCTCAAATCACTGATCAGGTAGTTACTGATAGCTATGAGACTAAAGCTTTTTCCCACTGTACTACTGTAGATCAAGAAAAAAATGTACAAAATATCATCTCTTTTAAAAAGTGGTAGATAGTATCAGAAAAGTTTCCATTCAGTATTTCATGAATCCAGTCTGTAGGCAGTAGTGTATCCAGACCACAATCACAGCCACAATCTTTTGTTATACCAATCTGTCTGCCTGCCACCGCACCTAAAAAATAATGACTTGATGAAAAAGACACTCTGTAAAGTCCTTATATCATCTGATTCACTTGGTTTTGCCAGTGTTATTCAGTAAAGGATACATCGCTTAATCAGCTGTTGATCTGGTCAGTGTACTCGTAGCAAACTCTTATCCACTGTGTTGTAAATAAAAGCTTATTTGATCTCTATAACTCATTGGTGTGAAATTTAAGCACTCTCTCGGTGGAAAGGAACTGCTTTTTCTCTCCCTTTCCATCTTGGTACACCTCTGTCTGTGGTGTCAACATAAAAGACCACAATCTTTGGCCTTATAGTAATTTTCCTTGTAAAAAGGAGCCTCACTATAAGATCCAAGTACCACTCACGACTCTGCTCCTGCCTTGGGGGATCTGATCCCTACTCTCCTCCTTCTGTGACCTGGACCTAAGCAGGGGACAAGGGAAGCCTCCAAAGGCAAACGTAATTAGTGCAAGTCTATAATCAATTTCTCCTGACACTCTTCAGCCCTGAATCTTTTCCAGGTCTGGAGTTGCAGTTGCTCATGACACCCTCCTGTTTCACAGGGTAGTGAAAACTCGACTGGAAAGAGCAGTCAATTAAACCTGAGCACATGGGAAATACCACGCACTCCTGCAATTCAAAGAACGTATGAGGCAGTGGAGAACAGCAGAAACTAAAATTGCTGTTATGTGCATCTATTCTTACAACAGTTGCAATGAAAAGGGAAAATACTTTTTGCATAACATTCTAGCAACAGTCTTGAAGCCCCGGTGTTGTGCTTCTTCCTTAGCTAATCTGCCCACAGACAATAGAGACTTGAAATTTCTTTTGCAAATAGTTAAAAAGGTTTACAATTGGAGTGTCCATGAAATATGCATCAAAATTTTGAATTAACTTAAAGAGATAGCTCTCCTATTTGGATTCATGTCTCCTTAAGCCATAGAAAATAGGGCTATATCCCTGTCTCTCTACCAAAAAGCTATGGCAAGGTATTTCCCAAAAGGTAATTGATCATTTGCTCTTACTTTAAACTTTGAAATATTGGGATCTGACAGGTTAGAAGGAGCACAGACATCACACACTGAAGTACTTAGATTTTATTCAGAAGGGAAGTGAGGTACAGGAGGATTAATAAGTGGTTTCCCAAAGTCACAAATTTGTTGGCAGTGGCTTGGGTCTCATCCTCAGATTCACTAATTCCTATTCGGAAGTTCCATCTGCTGACCTGTGAGGCCCCTTCCACTCCAATAATGTTAACCACAATTAGAATCTTAGGAAAAAAATCTCCTTTGGCATCTTCTGTTTCAGTACTTCTTATTTCTTTGCATGAAAGGATGATTAGGTGGACACTAACATGCCGAAAATTGTTCAAGATTATACATGGAAGTTATACAAAGACAGAAAAGATCTTGTTTCTTCCTTTTTATTCTTAATTTAGCTTTTTGAAAATTTCTATGTATACTTTCAGCCAAGTTATCACCCATGCTGAATGAAGTTCTTTCAGATCTCCATGAATTTATGGTTAGCTCATAACTACAAATAAAATAAAACACCAGAGCCTTCCGCCACCAGCCTTTTCAGTCCACGCCCACAGATCTGCCACCTCCCACACGTGGGAAGCGCTGCACTTTTTCATGTCCTCTCCTCACGAAGCAGAGCAGCGCTGCTTGAAAATTCTGTTTCTCCTGAAACCTAATTAGAAGTTCTTCATTATCACATTTGCACAGCACTCTTCATGAATGTAGCCCTTTTCTAGCGCCTAGTTAATGCCTCCTTACATATCTCTCTCTTTCACTGTGGTCAGTGGGTCCCAGAAAAACCTGCTCACAAAAAACACCAAATGCTCCAACCGGGCAACCAGAGAAATGTCTGGGTGGCGAAAATAAGCTCGACTGAACTAAATCAGAGGAGATTTTCACTCCCTAGAACTTGAAGAGATGAAACGATTATTCTCCATCGTCGCCTTCCTACACACACACACACACACACACACACACACACATGCATGCACGCACATACACAAAACCTACTGGGTTTAGTTTGGGGATTTTGCTGTTAATGAAATATAAAACTCATGTGATCTCTTCATTCCCAAACCAGATAGATAGATGGGAGTCAGACAGACAGACAGATGTGTGTGCATCCACAGGGGAAACAGCCACACTGAGAAGTTTGTTTGTACAGAGGTTGCTGAAAGAGTGGAAGTAGCCAGAGCAATGAGGTTAATGTAAGCAATGTGAGTAAAATTACTGCAAAAATGTCAGTGCTTCTTATGTGAACATGCGCTCTTTGTACCAAGTGCTGGTGAAGGCATAGAGAAACTGAGCTCTCCTATACTACTGGCAATAGGGGAAATGGTGAGGCCACTCTGGGAAATGCTTTCTTGGTTCCTCATGCAGTGAAACATGCTAGTTATCATGTGAGCCAGGAGTAACATTCCGAGTCATTTACACAAGTGAACTGAAAGCTTATGATCCTACACAAACACATACACCACAGCTTTATTCATAATTGTCCCAAATAGGAACCAACCCAGCTGCCCTCCCACTGGGGAGCAGAAAGCACACAGCTGCACCCCCACAGTAGAATACTACTCAGCACGAGGAAGGAGCCAGCTGGGGCTCCATGCTGCAATGTGG
This sequence comes from Chinchilla lanigera, assembly GCF_000276665.1. Taxonomy (NCBI): domain Eukaryota; kingdom Metazoa; phylum Chordata; class Mammalia; order Rodentia; family Chinchillidae; genus Chinchilla; species Chinchilla lanigera. The sequence continues at coordinate 22,534,281 of NW_004955417.1, forward strand.
ACGAGTCCCCAATGTGCTCTGCATGAATGACGTCAGACTCACAGAGGCACACACTGTCACACTGTGAAACTCCATCGACATGACATTCTTGACAGGGCAAGAGAAAGGACAGGGAAAAGAGCAGCGCTGCCAGGGCCTGAGTATCGGGGAAGAGCTGACCACAAAGGACCACACTGAAGTCTAAGGCAGGGGAAATGTCCATTTCTTCACGTGGCAGTCATTGGCTGATACGCATTTATCCAAATGCATAAAAACTGTAAATTTATAAAGGACAAATTTCAACGTATTTACAATGTACCTCAAAAACAAAAGGTGTTGACTTTGACACTAACAAAAAATTTTATCTCTGCCCTCAACTATTAAAAAATTCATTTGAAGAGACTCAAACTTTTTCCTAAAAAGACAAAAAAGATGTACTGCAAGCTATACTAATTCTCAAATGGATGGCAAACCAGTGAAATCTCATCGTTTTCAGGACCAAATTTTAGCATAATATAGGATTCAAGTTAGAAGTTACACTTTCAGTACAAGTCAGTGGGCAAACATATATGTACAAGATGGGTGGCTTACTAGGGCAGGGGCCATACTGCTAACATCACTGCCCAGTAATAATAGTAATAATAATAATAATAATAAAGTGCAGAGGAGTTTGGAGCAAAGCCACAGCAATAACTGTGGTAAATATTGAATAAGCCCCTGATATCTAACTATGCCCTTTCTGTACCTTTTTTAATTTAGTCTTCTCAAAAGTACTGTGAGATAGGCATTTTTCATCATTCTTTTGCAGATAAGGAGACAGAGGCCCAGAGAAAAAAGGTAAATACCTGGGTCACCCTGCAAACAGTGTGTCCAGGGTCACTTAGGTGGGTTTGACTGAAGAAGCAGGACTTGCACGTGGCTTTAGAAACAGTAAAGTAGGGGGAACAGGAAAGCGCGTGGGCCAGGAGGGGCATGTCTGGGTGATGTGCAGAGGTGCACCCATGTGTGTCATACCAGGTAAGGGAATGTGCTCTCTGCTGGAGCACAAGGCTTTCTTTAGGAAAACAAGAGGACATTGGCAAGTTCGGGAAAGAACAGCTTGTGGACGACACTGAATGACAGGCTAATAGACTTGGGGTGTGTTCTGTGGCTTCGTTAATCATAGTTAAGCATCAGGTCTGAGAAAAGTTGATTTGGAAATGAGCATGAAATAATTCTTTTGGAAAATAAACCAGTGTGGTGTCAGAACTGCTGCAAAGGCTCTTGGTAGCAGGGAGAAGCCATCACACTATAGTTGCTGTAGTAGGCACGGCTCATGTATTATCTGACTAAATGTCCACCTCCATCTCCTGAACAAGGCACTTTAATCCCATTTTACAGACAAAATGATTAAGGCTGAAGGAAGTTTGGAAAATATCTGCACGGAAGTCCCACTGCAGGGAAGAGGCGGATCTGAGAGACTTGTTCATAAGCACCCAGCTCAGAGCTCTTGGAAATGATGCAGGGCAATGGGGAAGCACATGGTAGTCAAAACAGTTGAGCAATGCTTCTGAAAATCGAGGAATCTTCACAAGTTACATTACAGAAGAACTGCAGCACTTGAAGAATACTTGTGTAAGAAAGAAAAGGATCACAGGTGTTCAAAGGGTCTGCGGAATCTGAGGGCTCGTCGACAGGAGCTTGCCCTGGAATGCACTGACAGAACCTGAAGCTCATACATTATTGAATTACTGAATTGTGACTGATCTACGAAAGTGGACTGGCCTTGCCTGTGTACCTACTTTCCATCTCCTACTTGCCCTTCTTGTGCTTCTCTGAATCTCTAAAGAATGCAGGGAAAAAGTAAGCACCCACCTTAGAGAAACGAACTTTCCTGCCTGCAGAACGGCAACTCTTCTGCCAGAGATCTCAGCTCCGAGGTCCTTAGGCCAGAAAGCATTGGCTTCAGTGATTTCTTAGGAATCCCAAGTTGCCCCCAACTCTACGAATTTAGCAGTCTATTGTTAATAAGCATAATGATGAAACTTGGAAGTCACTCAAATACTAGAGAAGAGAAAAACATTCAGAAATATTATCCTTTAACTTCAATCACCCCTGTGTCCAACAATCACGGCCCGAGCACTACTCGTACTGTGTCCTGGCCACTGAGCTTGTGCTAGGAATATAAAATAGTGTGTCATTCTTGTCCTCAGAGAGCACACAACTGGGTTGTTTAAAAAGATGACAAGTAAAACCTTTGAAAAACAAAAGTCAAGTCTTCCAGAATTAAATGCTTCTATTACATTAGAGCCACCTTTGTTGAGGGGGATAACTGAGCCACAAGTTTTATTCCCGGTGTTCCTGAATTTTGCTAAGAATATTCACTGCTGTTCTTGTGACTCCTTAATCTTACAGAGGTGGAAAATGAATATCATAGCATGACACTTATGTGGTGGGCATTAAAATGCACAACTCAGATGTCTTGTTGTGAGGAATATAATTTACTGACTGAGGCCGTATTTCCAACAGGCTACTCCCAGCCAGCGCGGAGAATCAGCTCAGACCCAATCTGTGAGCTTCAGGCTTCTCTGCGGGGGATCTGGCTCAGGAACTGATCTGGCTCAGGAACTCTGCCCTAGATGGGCTGCGAACCTTCTTGGAAGCAGACTGCAGTCTGTCTCAGATCCTGCAGTCCTCCCTGGCTCTCCTCCCGCACTCCCAGGGTCAGGACTACAGCCTGCTGCGAACACTCTGCCCACCTTCACTGATGCTCTGTCCTTTTCTTCTCACAGTCAATTCCCCAAGAAATCCAAGCCAGACCCCATCTTGGTGTCTGCTTCTCAGAACACCAAGCATACACAGGCACTAGACATTGTCAAACTCATCATCCACACTCATGCTGACACCACGGAAATGTTCAGCCTTCAGACTGGAACTACCCTCGCTAGCAAAACTTGCTGCTTTATAAGAATTTTTGAGGTAGTGTCACATGTACCTACTTTGTCTTTGGTAATATGCAATAAATGCCTTACTTTCTGTCCATCAGGAGCAACGGGTTCTGGCCCGAAGCAGACCTGAGGGGCATGCAGCTGAGTGGGCAGTTGTTGGCTGGACCCCACACACTCTAATGTTGGCTCTGCCTCTTGCTAATCACGTGACCGGAGACAAGCCAATTAACTCCTCTGGACCTGTTTCATCTGTAATATGGAGATAATAATATCCTCCTTGCTAACTGCAAAAGGACTGCTTTAAGGATCAAATGATTTAATTATGTGAAAGTGCCTTGCTAGGGAAAGCAGTATACAAAAGTAAGGTAGCATAATTATTGTCTTCCAAAGAGTCAATGTAATTGACCAACTTTATTCACATTTCCTGGGGCAGAAGGACCTGATGTATCACAGTATTTGCACATCAAAACACACACACCTAGGAACAGGGTGGGAAAAGTCAGCCAGGTGTAGAAACATCGCGTGGCAAATTATACCAGCCAATCCCAAGGGGCTACCAAAGAGCTAGCTACAAAGTTGTAAACCAGAAGCTCTCCTGAAATCACCTCCTACAGCTCACAGCAAATGTAAGATGCTGGTTTAAACGGGGAAAGAAAATTTAAAAATTCAGGTTTTAGATGATCTCCAAACCACAGTGATTTGGATGAACCTTCAAACCAAATATAATCCTTCCAACCTGCTTGACTTTGGGTAGTAATAATAAATCTCACCACACTAGAAACTTGAGGTTTTCTTTGGTTTGGTTATAAATCACTTTTCACAGGACTAAAAGAAAGAAAACATTCTCAAAGGTTGATGGATAGATGTAAATATACGTCTGCTTTCTACCCCAGTATTGTGGTTGAATTCAGGTGTCTCTCTGCGGTGTGAATGTTGGCATAGAATAGGGCCAGCGCAAATCTACACGGGTTAGGTTAATCTCTGGTATAAATATAAGCTATTGTAAACTTTACAGAATTAAAACCTGTGAGAAATTTCTTTGTAATGCCTTTAATCCAGAAAAGAGTAGCTTCCATTTAAATTACAAGCTGTCAGTTAAAAAAAAAAAACTTCATAAAAATTCCTTTCTTCCAGATTCATTGCAAAATAAACAAATATCCTCAAATTGGAGGCTACTTTCTCAGCTAACTTTGCCTTGAAATGAGTGATTTGGGGTGGTACTTGCGACTGTGTTCAAGTAACCATTTCCTTTTCCTGGTGCTTGCTTTGGGTTTTTTGTTTCATGATTTATGTTAAGTCTCGGTCTAAGAAGGCTGTGAGGTACATGCTCACCCCTTGCACAAGAGACAGACTGCAGTCAGATAGGGAAAGCAAATATTGTTTTCTTCTCCTCCTCTTCTTCTTCTTCCTCCTCCTCTCCCCTCTGTCCACTTGGTCTTCCTTCTGCTCATCCTCTCCTCCCTCCTTCGGTTCCTCCACCTCCTCCTCCTTAATATTAACACTTACCCCAACAAAGGGAACCAAAGAAAATATTTATAACCCAACAAACTTAGGATAGACAATCTCACTCTCTGGACTGAGGCAACTTTGAATCAAAATAAAACTGACTTATTCTATCCACAACACTTAGAACGTTTTTGAGAAAATCGAGGGAAAAAAATAAACCTAGCTCCTTAAGACAGCATCGTATTTCCATGATGGATTAGTAACAGCTAAAGTTCACCTGAAAGGATTTTCCTTGACTGTTAGTAATCTTAGAAGGTCAGTTTTTGAAACGACCAAACATATTGGTTCTTAATCATCAGTAAACTCATCTCAAACTCCAACTGCATATAGAGTCAGGGCCAAAGAGCTGAGGAGGCCTGGAAGATTTTACTCATCGAATGTTTTGGAATAAGAACAAAAAGAGGTCTGAGGCTGATTAAAGGTCACATTTCTCCATCCCAAATGCCTTTAGGGGGATCCAGCTTTCAGCAGCTTTCCCAGGCTACCACGTCCCAGATCACCCCACGCAAACAAAGTGTCTAAATAAATATAAACAAATGCATCCTTAGTGGGGTTGCACTTTCAAGTGAAGCACTATGAACTTGCTTATGTGCACGCAAATAAAATGTCATGCTCATCAGGAGAGCATATTTTTGCATCAAGGAGTATATGCTAAATGGCATATAATCTGATTGAAGGAAAACATCTCTATGCCTGAAGAGAGTCAATTTGGCTCAATCTGCTTGTGACGCATTTGACTGCGTGTCGGACACCACAGGCAGAGACAACCTTAGCCTTCTTCATACAATAACACACGGTCCTGTCTCTGCCTCTGAAGTCAATCCTACCTGCTTTATTATCCATTCATTCATCAAATACATTCTTGGCACCTACTGTGTATCTATATCAGTGCAAGTGCATAGTAAGTGCAAAATAAGTATTGATTGATTGAACAAATGAAATGATGAATGCTATAAGCACACAGAAGAAAAGATACCCAGCACAGACGCCTACGAAGGTGACATTTAAGCTAGATGAATAAGATGTCGAGGAAATTCTAGGCAGGGAGAAACAGCAATTGGACAGTTTGACTCTGTAACAAGTCGCGTGAAGTGTTAACTTCAGAATGTGGCTGCATTTACTTCCTGCTGCCTGACTTATATGACTGTACACTGTCTGAATCATGACCATGTAGCTTGTTTCAGGGCAGCCAAGAAAGTCCAAGACTGCACCTACAGGAAAGTATGAAAATCAATAAGCCTGGGAAATCTTCCTTTCTAAAAGTGATTTATAACCGTCATTAAATGCAAGTTACATCACAAGAGCTAATGGACTTTCCAAAAAGAAACCCACTATCTCATCAAAAAAGAAAAACTAGAAGATATAGATAATAAATGGCAAGAAGGAATTTAAGAAAGATTCTTGTCTTATGTTGTTCTATGAACAATAGAGAAACACCAGAGAAAGTAGACACCAGTATTTGCTAAAAAGTTTAACAACATAAAATCATTTTGCAACACTTCCAATAATTTGAGTCAAGGATGGCCTCCCACCAAGAAAACATTACAAAAAGAAGATGGGCTGCCTGAAAATGATGCTCCATTTCACAAAGGGCAGGTTGAGATTGAAATGGCAACGAGGGTCTGTTGTTTGGGATTTGATGGGATGAACATTGTAAGAAGGCTGGGCCGTGAACAGAGAAGTCTTCTCAGAACACAGGACTTCCAGGCTGCAATGCAACTACTACATTCATGGTTCCACGCTAAATATATAATGAACCCAAATGAAAACAAGGATCCATCTGAACCAACCTGCTCTGTAAACAACATTTCAGGTAAGTACTAATGACTTCACAAAATGAAACTTGTTCTCTGTCTTTTCAGAGATGAGTTCGCCATTCTCAATATTTTTCTCGGCTGCGATGTGATGTATTGACATGCTGTAGCACTTCCCAGGGCTTGTGGCTACATGTGACTTCCTTTCCTCATAATAATCCAATCTCTCACACAGATTTACTTATGCAATGGGAGACCAAGTAAATTAATACAAAATCTGTTTGCCTTGCTTAAGTACGCCTGTACGCCTGTTTTAGAGTCAGTTGGACATTTTCATCTATATTACTGGGAATTTGTTTGCTTTTGTGCCACCTTAATCATGGCTACTCACACTTGACTAGAGCAAACACCAAATTAAATAAAGAAATATAACAAAATGATCTTAAAGCCCACTGTTTTCCTTAAGAAGTGGGAGAATTCCTAGTTCCTATAATAATAAAAACTAAAATGATCCGACAAAAAGTCACCTTTGTTTCCTGCCTTAGACTTTAACAATAGTTTCTCCATCATCATGTTTCCACCTTCATTAAATCCCACCTGTAGCTGGTCAGAATTAAATAATAATCCCCAGGAATTTCTGCTCCCTGGAAGATGGCATAGTACATATACTTCCCTATTCTTCCTGCTACCTACGGTGAAAAAACCTTGGACAGTATCTATAAAACAAACATAAGCTACCTCCAAAAGATAGAAGAATAAAGCAAACCAGCTAGAGACCTCAGAACAAAAGGAAGGACACAGTGGTGACTTCCTGGAATTTTTGTTTTGCCTCACTTATCCCAGACTTACAGCTGAAGGAGTTGCCAACCTAGAAATGTAATCTTAGACAAAAATAAAAATCTGCTGTCTTTCTCTGTCTCTCTCTTTCTCTCTGTCATCTAAATACCAGGAAAAGGGCATCCTAACAAGAGAGAAAACTTTTATATAATAACTGTAGACCTTTACTAAAGCACTACCTACCTATATACACACATATACGCATACATAAAAACATAGTAATATCCCCACCTCCGGCAGCAAACACCAAGTTGCAAGCTTAGATTTTCACTCTTTGGTCCTTCAAACAAACTAGAGGAACCTAACAATGTTATACAAAAGATGCACTCAAAAACACTATAAGTTAAGTAACTTTCTCAAAAGTGTGCAAATAACCCACAGGAAGGCAGGAAAAAGAAAATGACAGAAAAGAAAAAGCAAGGGAAAAAAGGAAAAATAGGAAATGATAGCCATAAGTCTTAATGTAGCAATAATTACATCAAAGGTAATGGAAGAGATTCATAGAGTACATTAAAAAACATGGTCCAAATATATGCTGACACCAAGAAACTCACTTCAAATATAAAAATACAAAAAATTAAAAGCAAAAGTAGGGGAAAAAATCATGTGAATATTAATAAAAAAAAGACTTCAAAGTCAAGAAAATTGCACAGGGATGAACATTACATGCCCACCAAAGGTTAAATCACCATATAAATATAGCAGTGTTAAATGGGATATGACAAGCACCAAAGCCAAGCAAATGTGAAGCAAAAACTGATAGACTTAAAATGAGAAATAGTCAAATCCAAAATTATAGTTCAAGACTTCAAAATCCGTCTCTCAGCCTTTGCTAGAACAAGTAACAGGAAACAGCCAAGGCCATCGAGGAACACCACCACCAACAGGATCTGGTCAACGTGTACTGAATACTCCACCAACACTAGAAGAATGCACATTCTAGTCAGGTATCCCCAAGCGATATTATATCCAGAAAGACTATGCCCTAAACCAGAAAACAACTCTCAAAAAATATGAAAAGATGGTAGTCATAGAGTGTCCTCCTTTTCCAGTGCAATCAAATTAGAAACCAATAGCAAGAAGGTAGCAAGATGATCTCCAAACACTTAGAAATGAAACAACACAATTCTAAATAATCCGCAGGTAAAAGAAATGACGTTAAGGAAATATAAAGGTGTATCAAACTGAATAGAAATAAAAATATATCAAAATTTGTGGGACTTAGTAAAAGCAATGCTGGGAGGAATTTTGTAAGATTAAGTGTGCACCATGAAGGCGGGAAAAAGAATGAAACTTCACAAATCAAGTATAAGCAATCGAAAGCATAAACAATCTATCTAGTAAGTATACAAGATGATGGTAGGAAATGGGGACCCAGACTTTGTGGAGATGGAAAGGGGGTCTAGAAAGGAGAGAAGTGGAAATGAAAGGAATCAAGATGTGACATGTATACATACCAATTCCCCATGCTCACTGAGCTTATTATATACTAGAAACATATATTAACACTTTCCAATTTCAAAAATATTAATTTTATTTCTATACATTGGCAATGGACACATGGACAGCAAAGTTTAAAATACAGTAAAATTTGTAAGTGCTTTAGAAGTACATACTGAAGTATAAAACATGTGTAGAATTTGCACACTAATAATTTTTAAGTGTCAATAACACAAAACACAATAATCAAAGTACATGGAGATATAACCATATTTATATATTGGAAGAACCAACATAGTGAGGATATAATCCTACCAAAAGATGCAAGCAATTCTTAACAGCATCACAGCAAGATAAACTATAGATCTAGACAGGATTATTCTAAATGACTTATATGGAACTACAAAGGAATTAGAATTCTAAAAGCAAGTGTGAAAAAGTGCAGAGTAGGATGAGTATAGCTTTGAGATTTATGCTGTAGCTAGAGTAATCAAGCCTGGCATCGGCAGCAGGACGGTACATTGTTTAATGAAAGAGAACAGAGAAGTCAGAAATGGAGTCACACAAGCAGAACCAGCTGATTCTTTGTAAATGCACAAAAGCAAGTCAGTGGAGAAAATACCAAAAAGAAATGTTACTGAAGCAAGTGGAAATCATAAAAGAAGAAAAAAATTCAAACTAAGTCGCACACCTTACAGCTCTTCTGTATGATATTAAGCAGTGCAAGAACTAAAGCACAGTAATCAAAATTTTGCCTCACAGTGATATGTGCAACAAAGTGACAAATGATAAAATTCCTTTAGGTGAGTGGGATTGTCACCAAGGGAATTGCAGGAGGCCTTCGTTTAAAGAACCGAGTTTTGAGCTGGCTCTTGAAAGAAGGGAGGAGTTTTCCACCTTTCCTTTCATTCCTAGTATCTTACAAGATTGATGTGATTATGCCTGTTGTACAGAAAGTTCAGAAATGTTAATTCAGTGGCCCAATGAAAGACAGCTTTCTATTGCAATGTCTTTTTTTACATTTTATCATAACATTAAATATCAAAGTACAGCAACACCTCGGTTCCCAAACACTTCTGTTTGCGAACAGTTTGGCTGGCGGACAGAAGCATTAAGCAAGATTTGGTTTCAGTTTGCAAACTCCGCATTCGGGGAGGAACAGGACTACAGCCACAGACACTAAAACGCGGTCACCTTCCCCAGAATCGTGGAACAAATTAAATTGGTGCACCAAGGTACCGCTGTACTTCATTATAAAAGTGAAAATCTAGGGAAGTAACAAGTTACAGAGAAATTATATTTTATTTTATTTTATTTTATTTATTTTTTTTGTTTTTGTTTTTCTCCGGTACCGGGGAGAAATTATATTTTAGAGGAAGAGTACTCATTCGTTCAGTCACTTAACAAGCACTAGCAAATTGCTGATACATGGAAGGTGCTCAGATCTGTGTGAAAGATAAGACAAAATTGTAAAACTCAGCATTCAGCACTGAACAGGCTTTAGAACCAATGTTTCTCGAACTATTTCCTGCATAAAAAACTCCCAGCAGTAACACCTCTTTATGCAAGCAGCGACCATGGGGAGTGAGAAAAAAGCAAAAAGACAGATTCAGGATCTTGTGAGGAGAAGAACAGCACAGGCATAGTTTACCAAAGCTCCCTCTAGTAACTTAGAATCATCTCATATTGGAGTTATAACCAGTTTCTCCAAAATATGAAACACTGTTACAATAGTTTTTCATTTTCACAGTAATCTTATTAGACTAGGAAAAGACTGCTCAGCCTTGGTCCTATTGACACATTGAACTAGATAAATATTTGTAATCAGGACAGGTCTTGTGCGCTATAAAGTATTTAGCACCACACTTGGCTTTTACATATTAGACATGAATGGCACCCCTTTACCTATTTACGACAATCCCCAAATGTCTCCAGAATTACCAAATGTAGTCCTGAGTTGTGCAAGTTGAGAATTACTGCTCTAAGAGTGTTACTGTCACTCTACAGACAAGGGCTGATGTTTGGAGAGGTTGAACAAAAAGACAAAATTCATACAACTATGAACTGATGGAACCAGATATAGAACATAAGTGTCCCTGATTGCAAAGATTTTTTCCACTGTACCAGCTTCCTATAGAAAAGACAGAGCCATAAACCAGCATTGCAAAACAGTATGAATGGAGCTGTACAGAGTGTGCAGAAGGCTGTGAAGTCAAGGAAGAATACACATATGCATTTCCTATTCCTACAAAATGAATCACCACAAACACAGTAGCTAAAAGCAGCGTAGATTTATTCCCTCACAGATGACCCTGGTTGGGAGTCTAGGTGTGGATTACCCAGGTTCTCAGGGAAATCAGGATGTTGCCCAGGGCTGTGATTTCATCTACAGTTCAGGATCGCTTCCAAGTTCTTTGATTGTGGAAAGAATTTATTCTGTAGTGATTATATGATCAAAGCTACCATCTTCTTGTTGACTACTGGCCAGGGATGATTCTCAGCCCCAAATCCTGCCTTCAGATCGTTGCCACGTGGTCCTCTCATCTTGAAAGGTAGTGATATCCTTCTTGAAGACCGACAGGAGAAATTCTGCTGCCTCTGTCTCTTGCAGAACCCGCCTAGTTGTATCAGGACCACTCAAGATCAGTCAACTGATTAGCTGACCTTAATTATGCTTGCAAAATCCCTTCAGCTACATACTACAAATCATTATGGGAAAGAAATTCCATCATTTTTTCAAGTCCCACATACACCAAAGGGGAAAGATTATACAGAGATGTGAGACAGTGGAGGTCATCTTAGAGTTTTTGCCCCCCACAGGAGTCTCCCACTTTTCCTACATTCCTGACAGCAGTATCGGGCTTGCAACCTGAAACTTGCAACCAGGCCCCAAATGAATGTTTTCCCCTGGAAACCAGGGGTGCTCTCCACACCCCTTTATGTGATCATTCCGTGCTGCTGATCTTCTTTACATACCACCGTTGTCTGCTGGATCTTTGGCAGAATAAAATGCATACTTCTATCTTCCTTCATTTTCTATTATGTTAAAGGGAAAAGAACAAAAACAAAGACAAAAACAAAAACAAAATAACACAAAAACTATAAAACTGATACAGAATTTCAAAACAGGATGACAGGAAATCAACAATGGTTGTTGTATTACATATTATTATCTTCAAAGTAGTTACTTAGTTACTCAGATTACCAGCTATAGGTGTGCAAGATTGATCAAACAATTAAACATTAACTGTTGCTTTCAATAAACCAATAGAAATTAGTAGTACAATTATCTTTAGCTATGTTGTGTGTGTATGTGTATGTGTGTATATATATATATAAATTTACATATTTCCTTTCCTTCTTTCTTTTCTCTTTTCCCTCATTCCTGTTGTTCTTTCCTATTAAGCAATTTTTTCCCTTTCATAACACCTATTGTACCTTTCAGTTTTATTTACTCTTTCAGGTTCTTATACTAGGGAGACAATACAATGTTTATGCATGCAGGTCTGATATACTTCACTTATGAATATGGTCTCTAGTTGCATCCATTTACCTATAAAAGCCTCCAGTTTACTTCTTTATAGCTGAGTAATACTCCATTGTATAAAAATACCACATTTTTCTTATCTACTCCTCAGTGGATGGGCATTTGGGTTGTTTCCAAGATTTAGCTATGACAATTTGTGCTGCTATAAACATGGGTGTGCATATATCTCTGTGGTATGATGTTTTTAATTCTTCTGGGAAAATACCCAGGCCATCTACCTTTTAAAACTTGACTTTCCTCTAAGTTATTCCTCTGACTCCTAGATGTGTAACAAATCTTGTCAACTGTGAGCTCCAATGTTTAAGCAAATTGTCATACTCTTAGACAACTTTACAGGAACTTTTAACTCACAAACGATTTTACATAAGGATAACTAAAGTAAATATGGGTCCTTATAAACATTTGTAATAAGAACATTTACAATTGGTGTGATCAAGCAGTTTTCTCAGTGTCCTGAGGCTTTCCTCAAAGAAATAGCAGTCACAAATGCTTCTTCCAGGGCTTACTTCCTTCCATGCTATGGAAAGCAATGGGTGGGCAGTGGTTGAGAAGTGTATAATTCTTTTTCCTGACACCAGCAGTCCTCTCCTCGATTGTAACTGCCATCTGAGTAGATCCCATTTTGATTTTTTCTAAATGAAATTTCTATTCCAATCTCATCTTCCCAACTTCCTGAGATCTTTTAGGGTGGGAAACATCTTTCACAGTCCCAATGGTGCCTCCTCAGCGTTGCATAAACGACAACACTTAGAACTTGCCAGTATCCACAACAAATGAAATCCCTATCCACCAACTCAATACCACATTTCAGAAGAGATCCATAAACTGGAAGGAGGAAGGGATGTGCACATAGAACATCTTTCCCACTGTGCCTGCATTCCCACAACCCTTTTTACTTGCTAATTCTCTACAAGGACCTACACATCAGTTCTGCTCCACTTCCGCAACCTGCGGACTAGATATGGAACTTCATGCTCCAATGTCCTTTAATAATATTTCATTGCATTAAAACTGCCAGTGGCATTTCAGAGAGGAGCCTTTCCTATGTCTAACACAAACTCAGTGCGTGGATTCGCCTATATCAAAGTCTGGTGTTTAGTGGTAGGGAGGGTAGGAGATTTAAAATAATACATTTGTTAGCAGATATTTTCTGAACTCTAAAAATGTTCTACTCTGTGAGGTACTGAAAATTTTCCTTGCTAGGATACATTCACAGAGAGCAAAAAGGCACAAGGAAACAGGAATTGTAGTATAACATGAGGAAACCTACTCTGGAAGTGAATGCTGGATGTGAAAAAGGACTGTCACTCAGTTTGGCTTGGTGTTCAGAGTACCAGTCTGGGAAGGCTTTCTGGTGATAATGGTATCTGAGCTGAGCCCTGAAAAGGGGACAGGATTTAGCCAAGGCAGGAAGGTAAAAAGTGTGCTCCATCTAAACTGAACAGCACAGATATAGAATGCAAAACAGTCATTGCTAACACAGGAGGCTCTTTGAGGTCTAGGAAGGGTCTTGAGGCCAGATCAAAGAGCCTGAATTTGCTTTTTGCGATGGGCAACAGAAAATCACTAGAAGAGTTGAAACCAGGGAGTGGATTAATGATATCACTGTGGCTATAGGATAGAGAAGGACTGGACTGAAATAAGCCTGGAAGCCTGAAGCAAACCTGGGAGACTATAGGACTATCTGAGCAAGGGAAGAGTGCAAAATTGAGCACCTTCAAGATTAACCAGTCCAGGGGCTGGGGATTTAGCTCAGTGGCACAGCGCCTGCCTGGCAAGCGTGAGGTCATGAGTTCAATTCCTGGTACCGGGAAAAAAAAAAAAAGAAAAGATTAACCAGTCCTGGTGACCAGTTGAAAGGTGGGAAATGAATGAAGACTGACACTAAGGGCTTTGACATGGTCTCCTGTGTGTGTGGTGGGAGGATACTGGTGTCAATCAGTGGCTGGGGAAAGCAGGAGGAGTGGCAGATTGGGGAAAGCAGGAGGAGTGGCAGATTCGGAAGCTAGGCAGGTCAGTGAACAAATTCTGAGCTACCTCAGGCATGTAAACGGAGGTGATAGAAAAGGCAACAGCACAGGAGTTCTTATTTCTCTTCATCAGTTGTTCCAGGGTGGACCTCATAGCTAGGGTGCCATCCACCCACTGCCAAGACCCATTTTCCCAATCATGTAATATGACAACATTGAATGTACGTGGGTTCAAAAGAACTTACCTCTCAACCAAAATGTGAAATCAAAGTGCTGCATGGATTAAGCGTGTCTGTCTGCACAGATGCTATGCCCACCACATCAAAGCACTTTACACTTGCCATAGGGGATGGCTTCGTGACCTTGGAAATAAATTTGAAATGTATGGGCTCCCTGAAACCACAGAGTCAACTGGATATGACTTGAATTACGGCACTGCACTCTGCGCACCATGGGGCAAGCCCAGTGCAAATTGTTGAATTTGAGAGTTTTTGACAAAAGAAATAAAAGACCCGCAGCCAGCATTACTGAATGGCAAAGTATGCTACTTTCAAATCCTTGGACGGGAAACCATATCTATATACGTATATTGGTCTATAAAACATTCACTCAGACCATAACATTTTTTATTAGTTTTCCTCACATTTACCAATACCAGTCTCACTTCTTTATCATACCCACACTTTCCTCCTGGGATAAGAGTTGTGAAAAATCCCAGAAACATCATAACGTACCGAACCAAGCTAACATTGTTTATAACAATAACCCATAACCACACATACGTATTGGATGCCCAAACAGTGAGTTTTCTTTAAAAAAATAAATAAATAAAATTGTAAAGCACTAGCTAGTCTCACTTCTTCTAAATAGAGTTTAATCACTTACCATGTTCAGTTTGGCTTTTCTTGTTGCCATGTCTATAAGGAACCAAGAAATATATTGGAACATCAAGTAAATGATCCCATTGAGTCATGCAAAGGAAAATATCCCATGGTCTACACTGAAACTGTATCCATTCCTACAACCACCTTGTTAGGATATTTATATGGCTTCCACATAAGAAATAACCCTGTAAATATCTCTGTTCTCTGAACAAATTAGGATTTGAGGATTTACCTAACTGTACCAGGTGACAGATACCACACCACCAAGCATCTACAGGCACTATCTTGCTTACTGCTTACAATTTTGTAGCAGATTATTCTTCTGTTTCCTAGATAAAGAAATTGAAGCATGTCCAAGCTTAGACTAAGATCACATAGCTAGCAAAAAGAAAAGCCAAGAATCAAGCCCAAGTTTGTTTAACTCCAAAGCTCTGCTCTTAACCACATTATTGCACACTTTGAGTTTGCGGCTTTCTGGAATAGATATGCAAATTAATAAACATATTTATGGCATGTCTGTGTGTATATGACTAATTATAGCTAACCTAGGGCTGGGAGTGTGGCTCAGTGGTAGAACAGACGTTTAGTATGCATAAGATCCTGGGACAAAAAAGAGGGAGAGACGGAGACAGAGACAGAGGAAAGAAAGAAGAAGCAAAGAAAGAAAGAGAGAAGTCAACGTTAAAGCTAATGAACAGCACAAGTGTTTAAAGCTATATTTCTTTCATGTATTTTATATTTTGATAACTTATTTTAGAAAATGATATTTTTATACATTGAAATGAAATATACCCACATTTTTCATCAAATTAGTTGGTTAAAATTTTTAAGAAGTGCTGCCTTTAGGATTAGCTAACTCACTGTACACATACCATCTACAGAATCAACTCAGACACGTGCACATATTAAATACACAAAAGTACTGAGCTCACTATATTTGTTCTAACCTCTGCATCAATCCTAAAACTATGATTTCATAGATGTGGATCATAATTAAGAAGAATTAAATAATAATAATATCAATGGTCCTTTACAGAGTGTCAGTCTATAAGAGGGTGTAGCTGAACGTCATACCCAGTGTATCGCTTTTATTCTTTATTAACCCTGAAAGCAGCTGCCCTTATCCTCATGCTAAAACTAAGAAAAGTGAGGCTCAGTACAACCATGGAGCTTACCTACAGTTATCTGCCAGTAAGAAATGGCCCAGGACTTGAACTACCGACTCTGGTTCCCTCTGCCTACAAGGCTTCTGCCCATGAAACCTTACGCCACAGTATGTCCCCACAAAACACTTTATAAAGCTCATGCACTTCCCTGAGATGCTGTTGAAAACCTGGGGTAGCTGAACGTCCATTTTATGCCTTCCATGTGTTAGCAGAACTATAAAAGTTAAATTCATTGGCATCTGTAATATAAGAACTAATGGAATCAGTATTCTTTGAAAATTATGCTTTTTTTCCAAATGTCACCTTATGTTCCACACATATTTTCAAAACTGAATGTTCAGGTTTTAAAGAGGGACTAAACAAAATTGACAATGTAATTTTATCCAGGTATGAAAAAAAAACTAAAAAACACAATCTCTTGCCTTATGGGTTACTCTACTAGTCAGGCAGTGGTAATAATTTACTATTCTGGAATATAGTTATTCTTCCAATTTTGACATAACTGCCATGTTATTTCACTCACATATTCCTCTGTCTGTCCCAGTAGCCAGGGGCCATTTTTCATTCCATTCATTTACATCAGAAATTGCAGGTTTTGATACCACGGCCACAGCCTGTGTTTTAACTTTGAAATATATTGTAGCTAACCCTTTAATGTGGCTAATCTAGTTCATGATTCAATATGACTGCAGTTATGGTTCCGCAGAAGGGCTGTCGCTGACAAAATGCTGCTTTCTGTTCATGAGGAGCAATTCCTTAGGGCTTGGGCTCAAACTCTTCCCTAAGAGCTAGCTTGGGTGTTTCCTATCCTGTTCTCCATGTTATTCTGTGATCCCTACTCTGCTCAGATTCTGCTCCATGCCTAATTTTTTTGGTAACTCCTGTACTTTAGCAAAACATAAATAAGATTTTCTTCATTTCATTCTCCTTTCTGGCTTTCAAACTTCAGAGGTGTGCACAGGTCCTCCCAAAGGATGCAGCAGGGGCAGGCACCGGGCATCTCCTCAGCATCCGCTCCAGCTAGGGCTTCCTAAACACCCCTAGGGCACACTACAGTCCACAGCAGCTTCAGCAGAAACTGGCCAAAGTGGGAGGAGTTGAGGGCTCCCCAGTTGGGAGGACCTTGGAGATGAGCAGTCCACTGAGTGTGCTCCAGAGTCACAAAGCTTCAAGTGACATGCTCAGAGTCACCCAGTGGGTCTCTCATGAGTTATTTTGAATTCCTTTCTTCACCAAACGTCTGCTGTACCTGGCCTGTGTCCTGGATCCTGTTGCAAATGCCGAGGAATTGGCGATGAGTAGGACATGGCCATGCATTGGGGAGAGAACAACCAAGTGAGGATGTGGATGGACAAGTCACAGGTAAATAAGGAAGGAGAACAGAGTGCTAGAAACGCTGCAGCTTTGCACCCTGTTTAAGCCAGGAAGCGCACTGTGCACCTGCTCACTGTCAGTAGGACTCCTTCTCACTCTCTTTGGGCAATAAGTGACACAGTCCCTCCGATTATAGTTGATAGCGGAGAAAAGCATGAAGTGGAGGGGATTCATTCTATTCTTTGCCCCCGGGGAAGAACCCTCCTCTAGCTTTTAAATAAAGCTCAGGTAAACCTTGTGTCATTGTTGTTTGTTTCCGCTATTGTAAAGCTCTAGTAAACCTTGTGCCCTTGTTGTCCATAGGGAGAAAGACCTCATTCCTCCTCAGCAAATCTGTCCGGTAATCTTTGAGAATGAAGGACCACATCTCCTCCAGGTAGCTGAAAGGAAAGCAGTCCCTGGACTGGCCGGACCCACCTGGTGTGTGTTCATCGTCTCACACCAAGAGTAGTAGGCAGTAAAGCTAGCCACTTTCACTCCCTATTCAGTGCCCTTCCCACTGGCCATCCAGGGTGGGGTTCTGGGCCTGAGTGGACCCCACCTAACTACATGCTCCACAGACTCTACCCTAAGCCTATCGATGCCCAGCTTCGCCACCTGTCCCCTGCAGGCTTCCCCACTCTTTCCTATTGAAACAAAATATAAGTGTACAAAGGAAACTCACTCTCACAGAACCTACCCTGGTCTTTTCCTTGCAAAAGTTTTATATTAGAAAAAATTCAAATGGAAACCAATTATTATACATGACAATAATTACTAAAGAGCTATCGTTTCCTAAGGGCAAGTTTTAGACATTGCTATTTTATGCATTGATCTTCATGATTATTTAGCAAGGCAACACCATTGCACCCACTTTGCAAGTTAAGCAAAAATAGGCTTTGAGTACTATATGACTTGTTCATTGAAACACAGCTTGTAAATGGCACTGACAGAATTCGAACTGAGGTATGTCTTACCTTCGATTGTCACCTTTTCTGCTTCAGTACATTGCTACCCTGTTTTGTACCATTCTTCAAGGAGAAAAAATTGTTGAAAACTGAAAATCAATTAATTAGCAGTATCCATTAAAACTTTTTTTAAGACTAAGGTGTCCACAGAGAAATAGATAGATCCATAAGACACAGACTTCCTGTCAAAGTACTTATAGGCTTTATAGGAAAATAAACATACACAAATAATCACACACACGCACCACACACCCTGCAGTGTACTTACCGCATGCTCCAGAAAATGTCAGTGCAGTAAAGTACATGCCACAGGATTCCAGGGTCCAGGGTAGAGGAAAACCAATATGGCAGCCAGGAAATGTCACAGAGGAGACAAGTTCCGAATCATGAATGGAAAAGAAGAGGGAGCCATGTATTTAAAAGCTAGAGTAGGGTTCTTCCCCGGGGGCAAATTCAGGATGAAGGAGTAGACATGAAGAATGCATAGAGACCCTGAGAGGCCGTGAGGTGGCAAAGTCCTGGTTACAGGTGTGGGTGTAGCAAATCACTTATGTCCTTGTTCCTCAGGTTCCCTGTCTGAAATGGAAATGGAGATAAATATGACTACCTTACAAAATGGAAAGGATAATAAAAGGATCTGACATATGGTGTGACAAAGCAGACATAATATTCACTCGACAAGTTGCAGCTTTTTTTATTACCTTATGGTGCTGACAGCCATGGTGTTAGCTTCACGTCACCTTGGTGCTGTGTGGACAGTGAAAACCACCTTGAGAGCGACACACTAGTCAAGAAAGGCCTGGGAACACTCGTGCCCTTTCCAGCATCCCAGGACCAAGAAGCTACGCTGGGTCCCCACCAGATACTGAGCGTCTCACGGCAGGCCATCCTGGGCTGTTAGCTCCAGCGTGTTGATCATGCACACTTCCCTAGCTTACCGTGATGGAAAAGGGCCAGGACCTATGGCAAGAAGGATCCCAGGAAAGGCTGGGCTGTGCTTAGCGGCCACATTCCCTTACTATTACTTATCTGCATTTTTACGAGAGGAAAACGAGGGTTTATTAAGCATTCACGTTATGTTGGCCACATTCAAATGTATCTTTTTTATATTCCTCAGAGTGCGCACAGAAGTACCCCAAGCAGCACCCCATGGATTCCTTTAATCTGAAATTCTCAGGATGCATTTCCACTTTGATTTGAGAAAATTGCAACCCACAACTGTCCTCCCTTTACATTTCCTGTTTTCTTCCTCTTCTTATTTTGTAGAGCAGAGATAATTAACCCAGGCTGCACGTTAAAACGATCTAGATGGCTTTCTTTAAATCCTGGTGTCTTTGTGTCACACCGAAGTTTGGATGGGAGTGGCTTGAGGTCTGCATGAGCATCCACCCTTTCCAAAAATCTGCCCTACCTCTTGGGGTTCCAGGGTCAGGACCTCTGCAAAAGGGTTCGAACACCCTCTAAATTGTGCTCGATCAGTTTCTCCAAGCTCAAATCATGTGCAAAGTTGATCATTTGAGACTGGTAAGCACGAGAGACAGCAGCCACTTTCAAGTCTCTTGAAAAGTTCTGCAAGTGCGCAAATGGATACTAGAAAAAAAAAAATCTATGTCTATTCCTCTGACTCCCCCAAAGCCCTAAAAAGCACACACACGCACACGTACACACACATATGCCATTACCAAATGCAAGAGTGTGCAGCATAGCCACAGCTTTCATGCTTCCAAGTAATAATGTATTGATTTATAGTTTGTACAAATTGCAATAAATGGCATTTTCTGTTATGTGGTGGGTAATAGATTGTTCTGGAGTGAACACAAGTCCATAATTCATTAGGGGCTCTGCTGATGCCATAAACTAAAGCTCAAACTTAAGCAGTTAATCTATGGTCGCTTAATGCTGAGAATGGATTTTAGGGTGGTGGTCAATTTGGTGAATATCTATTATTTTAGTTGAAGCATAATTAACTTGGCACATATATGAAAAAGCAAGAGAAATACTTTCAGGGACTTTTGCCCTTTCCCCTACCTTGCTAACATCTTGCTTTTCCACATTGCTCTCCGGAATGATCATTTCCTGCATCCGAGGCAGATTGGCGGAAGGCAAGTTTGATTCAGACACAGCGGGCACTGTGTCATTTCCACTGTTGAGCGTTGATTTAAGTGGAACAGGCTGGAGACTATTCTCTTTGCCAGCTCTCATCAGTCTGTGAGTCTATCAGAAGCGCAGTGGCCCAAGTGACCAGAACTTCGGGCTGCCCAGGAGAAAGATATCTTTAAAGATTGGGCATCTCTCACTGCCACAATCTCCTCATAGCCTGTTCATCTTCTACAGCCTCCTATGCACTGGCAGGCTCCCTCGATCTCCCAGGAGCTGAGCCTGTCTCGTCAGAGGCAGAGATGGAAGAAAACCTCAGAAGAGGAGTCTTCATCCATCCAGAATCCATAAACTGAAACTAAGCCTCTCAATGTTAGCATATGTGCTGCCGAAGCAAGCACAAGAAACTGACCCTTTCAAAACAGATCATTCACACCAAAGAGTTGAAGAGACAAAGCAGAAAGCCCTGTGTTCTAGAAGGGGCCAGAACTCACTGAACTATGGTTTCTCTGAGACAAGCTCTTCTAACTTTTCTATATTAAAGATGTGACCAAAGAAGTGATATTGGTCAATTAGCATGATAAGGTAAGACATTTAGTGTGAGTGTTATAGAAAAAGGATAACTGCAGCTAGGTCTGCAAGAAACACCCATGAAGCTGTAGCCCTATTTTTCTGAAATTCCATATAAGATGAAAAATTCAAGTTGAAGTATACATCCAGAGAGACATGGAATAATAAGAAATGGCTAAATCACCCAGAAGATGAAAGAGTTGAACAGTGTCAAAACTGAAATGAGAAGCAGATCAACTCTTACTGACACTTGCAGAATTCTGTTAGTAGACAGAGCTGTGAGACAGAAGATCCTCAAGAATATTGAACCAAAAGCTAACTGTGATCTAACTGTCTACACAACCACATCAGAGAAGCATTTTTAGTCAAGTTACATAGAACATTCACCAAGATGGGAAATACTTTGAGTTACAAAACAAAACTGAACAGTCTTAAATAAAATAAAGTATGTGTTCAGATCATAATGGAATTAAGCTAGAAATTAATTATAGAAATATGTCAAGTAAATGTCTACACACTAAGAAATTGATTATTTTTTATAAATTAAACATCAAAAATATCTATCTTCTTTTGAAAGTGGGAACATACTTTGAGCTGAACAAAAATGAAAATACAGTATAACAAAGTGTGTGTGACATACCTAGAGCAGTGCTTAGAAAGAGACATACAGCACAAATTCTCTATTAAGAAAGCAAAAACATCAAGAAAGAAAAGGAAAAAGATCACAAACAAATTCAAGCCTCTACCTTAAGAAATTAGAAAGCAAAGCCAAATGAGGACAAAAATCGCAGTGTATCACAGGAAGTGAAAATAGAAAACTGATAAGGAAAATAAATGAACACAAGATCACTTACAATAATATCAACCAACTTCTTCCAAAAGTAACGGGGGGGGGCATAAATCAACAATAACAGGGAAAAAGAAGAGGTATCACTAATGTCCCTATGGCCATTAAAAAGAAAATGAGGCAGGTGTGAAGCATAGTGGTGCACGCCTGTAATCCCAGCACTCTCAGAGGCTGAGGCAGGGTTACAAGTCCAAGGCCAGCTTGGCCACTTAATGACTTAGCGAGACTGTATTACTAAATAAAAAATGCAAAGAGGCTTGAGAGATAGCTCAGACTGAAGATCCTGGTTCAATCCCCAATACTGAGGAGAAAATAAACACATTGGAATAATTCTATGTACATAAATCTAATGACTTATATAAAAGAAACCAATCCCTCAAAACTGTGAAGTACTAAAGCTCACTCAAGATGAAATAAATAGGTTAAATAGTCTTGTAACTATAAAAGAAATTCAATTAGTTTAATTTTTAAAAGTCTTCAACACAGAGAAATTTCCAAGCCTGGATTCCACTAGTTAATTCTACCAAATTCTATTTCCAGTTGCTTTATAAAATAGAGGGAATATTTCCCAATACGTTTTATGAGGTCAGCATTACTCTGATAATAAAACCAATTTAAAAGAATACAAAAGAAGGATATGGACTAATAACCCTCAAGGAGAAAAAGGCACAATTTTTCAACAAATGTTAGCAAAAATGAATTCAGAGCTATGTAAAAAGGATAATGCACCATGCCCCAGAGAGTATTGCCCTGGCAATGCAAGGCTGGCTCAGTACTGGAAAATCAACACTATCTACTGTATTAATTATCCAAAAAGGTTAAAAATGATCATGCAAATTGATGTAGAAAAGCAATTGACAGAATTTAACATCTATTCATGATTTTTTTAAAAATCAACAAATACAGAAAAGAGAGATTTCCTCAGCCTTCTAACAGGATCTTTACCAAACCTACAGTCAAAATCACACTTAATGGTGAGGGACTGATTCCTTCCCTACTTAGACTGAAAAAGGCAAGAATTTTCACTCTTTACTATTCCTATTCTACATTTATTGGATGGTTTAACCTGTTCATTACTGTAAGAAAAAGAAATAAAAGCCATATAAATTGTAAAGGAAGAAATAAAACGTCCCCTACTCAAAGTTGAAATACAGAGCCTAAGAATCTAAAAAGTCAGGAAATATATGAAAACTCCTAAAGATAAGTTCAGCAATTTTCACAGAATCAAAGTCAGTACTCAAATACTAATCCTATTTGTATATATTAGCAATGTAAAATTAAAACCAACTTTTTAAATGTCATTTGCAATAACTCCAAAAAGTGAAATACTTAAGAATACACCTTACAAAACATTGACAAGATTCCTAAACTGGAAACAACAAAGTGCTGATAAAATAAAGTAGAGAAAGCCTAAATAAACAGAGGGAAGTATTGTATTCACAGACTGGGCAATTCAATATAGTTAAGATGACAATTGTCCCAAATCGATCCCTAGGTTTAACTCAATTCTAATAAAAAAAATTCCAGCTGGAATTGTTTTGACATGTGGACAACTAACATTAAAATTTGTGTGGCAAAAGAACTAATATAATTTTGACAAATAAGAAAGGTAAGAATTATGCTATGGAATTTTAAGCCTTACTACAAGACTATAATAATTAAGAGGGCAAGGTGTTTGTGAAAGAACAGACACATTGGTGAGAGAAACGATGGAGAATCCAGAATTAGACCCACACAATACAAAGTGTTTTGACAATAGTACAAAAGCAGCCAGATGAGCTGGCACATACCTGTAATCCCAGATACTCAGGAGGCTGAGGCAGGAGGATCACAAATTTGAAACTAGCTAGAGCAACTCAGTGAGACCCTACTCAAAATAAAATGAAAAAGGACATAGTTTAATGGTAGGCCTTGCCTAGCATACTGGGTTCCACCCCCAGTATCACTATTAAAAAGCAATCTAAAGGTTAGAAAACGGTAGTCTTTCTAACAAAAAATCATCTTGGAACAATAAGACATTCATAAGCAAAACAAGGAAATGAATTAACTCTAACCTAAACCTCATCTCTCATGTCATCCAGAAACTACTTAAAATAGAAGACAGGTACAAATAAAATGAAAATCTATAAAACTTCCAGGAGAAAACTAGGAAAAAGTCTGAATGGCCTGAAGACAAGCAAAGAGATTTTGAACATGACACCAAGAACACTCCCCATGAAGGAAAAAATATTGATAAATTGGTTTTTATTAAAATTTTTAAAACTTTGCTGAAATCAAGCTACTTTTAAGAGGATTAACAGTCAAGCAAAGGATTGGAAGAAAAGATTTGCAAATCACGTATTTGACAAAGGACTTGTATTCAAGAAGACACAAAGAATTCCCCAAACAGTACAAAAATAGGCAACTCAATTTTTAAAAAATAGCTTAAATGAACAGAGGCAATGAAGATACAATCAACTGCTATGAAACCTCACATTAGAACTATGATAAGGTGACACTACTCACTTTTCAGAATGGCTAATTTCTAAACTTTTTTTATTTTAAAAAGAATAAAACTAACAAAACAACAACAATGAAGACAAAAAAAATCAAAAACAACCTCAAAACAAAATGATAGGAATTAAAAGTGGTTGCTACATTTCATACTGCTATCATCCGTGAAGAATGACTAAAATAAAAATACTAACAATACCAAGTGTTGGTGAGGAGGCAGGGTACTTGGCATTCTCAGGGAAAGACTGATATAGGCCTTCTGTAAAGCAGCTGGGCAGACTCTTATCAAGTTAAACATCCACTTACGATAGAAGCCAGGCAGCCATCCCACTCCTGGATATTTGCCCTAGGAAAATGTAAGCTTATGTTTATCAACAACCTGTACACAAATGTTTATAGCAGCTCCACTGACAGGCATGAAAACTTGGAACTAATCCAAATGTTCCTCTCTGACTAACTAAAACTGTGGATACCTCTACACAGTGGAATGGAACAATAAAAAAATGATTAAAGAACAATGAAAAGGAGCAAACTATTGAGACACACAACTTAGGTGAATTTCAAATGCATTATCTTCAGTGTATGAAATTAAATTCAAAAGATTACATAACTGGGGGCTGGGGATTTAGTTCAGCGGCAAAGTGCCTGCCTGGCAAGCACAAGGTCGTGAGTTCGGTTCCCGGTACCAGAGAAAAACCAAAAAAAAAAAAAAAAAGGAAAAGATTACATAACTGTAAAATCTCATTTATATGGTTTTTAAAAAAATCCCTATAACTATAGAATGGGAAAACATCTGCATTTTCAAGGGGTTACAATTAGGCGTAGGGAAGTAGAGGGTGTTATTTTAAAGGAAAAACACAAGATGATTGTTTCGGGTAATGGAACTATTCTGTATCCTAGCAGAGGAATGATTACAAAAATCTATCTATATGTTAAAAGTCACAGAAATATATAGTGTTTTAAGATTTCCTTTTGCAAAGGCAGCACAAGCACTAGTACAACCACGGGCATTTACTGAAGATTAAGCGTTCTGGTGGTGTTCTCCCACCAAATCAACTCCAGAATCCAAACGTAAGTGGCCACAGATTGGGAGCTGCTGGGCCAGGTAAACGGAGGCCGTATAGCTTCTGACACAACCAAGAAATCAGACCAAGAGCCTTCCCTTGGAATCTGCTAGGCTCTGAAATGACTAACAGTGACTCACGTCTAGGACTGCATCAGCTCATGACATGTTTTGCTTAGGGCGACAGAAGAAATGAGAGTTGGAGAAATGAGACAGAACAGGGAAAAGAAACTTTAATGTACAGAGTAAAGTCTCAGGGAGTGGATCCGAGGAGAAATCTAGAGCCAAGATAATCAAAACAGAAAGATAACCAGTAAGAAGGGGGAGAAGGGAGAGAAAGCTTGAACAAACACTTCACAAGCAAAAGAATATTTAAATAGCCAGTAAACATTTGAGAGAGCATCCACCTTCATCAGCCATCTGGAAAATGCAAATTAAGACCACAAACTGATACCACTGCACACTTCCAGAATCTCTAAAATGAAAAAGGACAAACTTCAAATACTGGCAAAGCAGATGGCCTCGTGGGAGCATGCGTACACCCTACCACCATGAAAGCTGGTTGACACTGACTAAAGCTGAATGTGCACAGCCTGCAACTCAGCGTCTCACTCCCAGGGTGGGCGGTGGCTTCTCTAAACTGCACACAGGAGAATTTTCACAGTGGCACCGCCCAACGGGAGCCCTGTATGTTACCTGTTGCTGCCGTAACATGTTACCACCACCCTCAATCCGTAAAACAAACCAATATATGTTCTTATGGTTTTCTGGTCAGAAGTTGGTAATGGGGTAACGGGGCTTCTGGGCTATGATCAAATGTCAGCAGAGCGGTACTCCCTCTGGAGAAGTGCAGAGTGAAGCTGTTTCCTTGTCCTTTTCTCTTCCAGGAGGTTGAGGGCCTGACATCACAGCCCTTTCCCCACCTTTAGAACTTATCGCTCTGTTCTGTTTGTTTCCACAGCTCCTCAATCCTGTTGATTTCCCTGCAATCCTCTTCTAAGGACACTTTGATTGCATTTGCAGACCTCGATAACCCAAGGCAATCTCGCCATCTCCAGATCCCTAACCTCATCTGCAGTCTCTTTGGCCAGGTACGGTCATGTGCACACAGGGATTGGGACAGGACCATCTTTGAGGTTCTGTTGTAAGCCCCGGATAGGAAACTACTCAGCAACCAAAGAATGAACAACTGGTCCATACCCATATGCTGAAGAGGAGCAATTTCCAATTATATGCAATAATATGAATGAATTTCACAAGCATAGTATTGAGCAAAAATAGCCAAAAACAGAAGAAGCATGAGTCAGCATGCATAAAGTACAGAAAGAGGCAAAACTAAAGAGGTAGAAACCAGAATAGTGATTGTCCTCCATACAGAGTTTCACACTTGGGCAGGAACATAAGGAGACTCTGTGCATTTTTCTTGTATTTTACTTCAGTGAAAAGTAGGAGGAGACAAGGGAGAAAAAAGGGCTCTGTGAGCACAAGGGTCCCCCAGAATGTTATAGTTTGGTGCTATGAGAAAAACAAGAGGTTTAGAACTAGCTAGAGAGGACCTGGATTCACAGTGCTTTCATTCGTTCTGTGACATTGTGCACATTAATCTTTTTGGTTCTCAGTTTTCTCCTCCATAAAAGGGGAACAGTGACACCCAGCCTCTGCCTCTCCATGTTGTTGTGATATAACACATATGAAAACAAGGGACAAATAAACACTGCTCTTCAATCTGTGTTGCGACACAGCAAATATACAAGGTGGGGGCGATCTCAGAAACACAACTTCGTTTTCATTTTCAGTGTCACATTTACAAATAGTGGCCAGGCATTGTCCACACCCTGTAGCCCTGGTGAAGAAGTTCTTTTTTTTCTTTATAAACGCTGCTTGTTTCTTCATAAAACTCCAGTGTTGGTGGGAAAACCTTCTGTGCGTAGGTGAGAACCTGTGAGCCCAGGAGGGCTAGGATCTGCAGGAAGAACCCAAGCAGCAAGGGAAACAGTCACTCCAGGTCTCCACCCACAAAAACAGACCCAGCCAGAGCACCACTGCTGTCCCAGGGACCAGCACCTTCTCCTGAGACCCGGCCATCCTGACTACAGGAGGTCTTAAGGAAGAAAGATGGGGGAAGAAGAGAACAATGGAGAGAGCATTTCCTTTGACATGCAGGCTCCCCTGCTCTTGAGCTCCAGCCTGCCATCCAGGGCCTTTCAGACCATTTAAAGGGTTTGGAGTTCCTAAAATGATTGTGCTTCTGTCAAGGTCACTTAGACCTACACATAGCTTTGCAATCATCCTCCCAGAGGTCTTAAGTCACGGTTTACACTTCGCATTCCCAGGCAGAACTTTTACTTGGGATGTTTAACCCTTTATTTGTGTTCTCTCTGGCTCCCGTTTTCATTGCCCCTGTATTATTTCAATGCTGGTAATTTTTACACAGCTGTAGGCTACTTTTCCATCCTCATCTTGTACCCTTCTGGCTTCTCTTCTGTGTTCTCCAAGCTTCCCTGGGACTCACCCCAGGCACCTCCCGAATGGCTACTCTGCTCCCTTGGGCCACTGCACCACACCTCCAAGGAAGCTCGTAGCACTGATCACAAATAAGCTGACCCCTTGCCCTTTCCTCGACCCTGTACCATGAGGACCAGGGCTGAGTGTCTGACTCTCCTGTCTATGTACCTCAATTCAGAGGAGCTCCATTTATGTTTGTTGAATGAATGAATAAATGATGAATGGCGGCCACCAGCGTCGGGCAGCTGTTGGCACCCTCTTGCTTATATTGAATGGCTAACTTGACAATCTCTTGTTATAACCATCATCCAATTCCATTTTTGACATAAGGATGCCTTGTTACCAAATAACCACCACGGATAGCTATCACTAGCCCTCTGCTCATGGCCCCCTCTCCTCAAATGGAACACCCTCCTTATTCTGCAATCTGAACAATACCTTGCAAACTCTCTTGTGTGCCCAATCGGTGGTTTTTAAACTAGGTGTGGGGTAGAAATGCTGCAAGACCTGCAGGTACCTGGTGAAGGAATCATTGCCTTCTCTTTAACAGAATTTACCTTCTCAGGGGTCTAAGTGACACTGCCAATCTGCAACTGCATCCGCCTTGATAGAAATGGCTCAGGAGCTGAGCAGAGCAGCCAGCCGTTAAACAAGGGTGTACTTTTTTACTTTGTGGTGGTGGTGGTTCTATTTTCTTTTCCTCGTCTCCAATTTGAATACAGATCTGAATTTCCAAAATGTAAACTGTTCCCCTTCACAGTCTACAAAGGGAGCTGAATTCCATGGGATGATGAATCCTAATTGCGGATGAAAGCTCAAATTTGAAAATAAAAACAGAGGAGATGTGTGTCTCTGAGTCGAGCTGCTGGGAGCTGCCAGGATGGTATAAATCCACTCCCAAAAAGGCAGCGGTGAGCAGCGATCACTTTGTTCCAGGGAGCGCAGAGGAGCGATAAGGCTCCTCTTCGCCGGGCTGGGTCTGAGCCCTGGCGGTCTGGGTCAGGGCTCCTGCTGCCTCCCGGGAAAACAAGAGCCTTCTAGACTATCTTTGCAGAAAGCCTGGAGGAACAGAAACAGGCTGTTCTTTTCAGAAATTTAGCAATCACAGCAAGAGCAGGAGAGAGATAGGGGCATTGCATAAAAGAAAGCCAAGCCAAGAAAAAAGTATTTTTAGAGGAGGAGAGTTTTGAGCCTGACTTCAGCCTTGACAGGAAAGGGCTCAGGGAGAAGAAGAGATTAAAGGTGGTGGGGAGTCCCCCAGCCCCCGCCAGAGGGCCGTAACGTGTCCCACCCTGAAGACAGACTGGTAGACAGACCCGACTTTTAAAGGCGATGAGATTCTGAAACAAGGAGGAAGAATGAGCCCAACACAGGCGAAGATAAAAATAAATTTTGAATCAGAGCAAAGGGAGGTTGAGAGTTCACCGTATATGGCCTCACGGATCGCAGTGAAATAGGAGGTAATTTCATCTGCGGAGAGGGAGGAGAGGGGAGGGCCCGGCCGCAACATGAGAAAAGGCCTTAAAATACCTGCTCTGAGGAACCAGGGAGAAAGGCAGGAAAGATAAGTCAGTGGCTGGCAGAATTCACACAGGGCTGCAATCGGGAGCCATCTGACTTGTGCTTTCCTAAGCGGGGCCCTGAGAAAAGGGGTCTGGGACCTGACACTTTATTCTCCTCCATAATTACTGCTTGATTTGAGGGAGTTTATTAAAGCTCTCTTGCTTCATTTCCCCTATAAAACAAGTTAATAATCCTTGCCCCCTTCCTATCCCATAGGACTTTAACAAGCATTAATTAATATCTTCAAAGTATCCCAAGTGCCTTGGGAAAGCCCTGCATAAGGGCTTTTTTCATCTCATTTATTATTCTTGCAATCGCTTTTCCCCACCCTCTGCTGAGAAGGAGTTGAAACACAGTCGTAACAGCTTCCCTCGCTTCATCCCAAACTGTGCTTGCTGAGCCTGCCGGAGTCGGCCCTTGAACCACCAGACAGAAAAAGGGCATCTAAAAGGTCAAGAGGTCATAACACTGAAAAGAAAACCACCGGAAATGAAGCCACAAAAAAAATCTGTGGTCTTTTTAGGACGCATTGATTGTCTGCTGTAATACACTCAAGCAAAAGATTTCCAACTGGCTCTTTCCCCAAAATGCCAAAATCCTGCAAAAAAAAAAAAAAAAGCATAGTTCCTAGTAAAAACTGTAATGATCCTAAGTGAAAATGCAATATAATAATAATACGTGGTTGCTGATAGGGCAAAGTCTCCATGCTAAGGCATTTATTCTTCTACATTATTTTTCCTAGCTCCATTTTTGGAACTTCGTCCCAGTCCCTTCTTCCTGCCCTGCATTTCATTATTTGACACATCTGCTGATCATCGACATGTGCAGATATCGGGCTTGGTGCAAGACCACACGCTTAGCACCCATCTGGCCATGTTCCCTTCTGTTCTCCTTCTCTCGGAATGAGTTATGGCCCCTCTATTTTCATTTCTTTTTGAGTGGCCAAATAGAGCTGAAATTCCTTACCACCTTTACGTTTGCCCTCATGATGTTACGCGTCCTTGTCAGGACAGGGAGAGTACTCATCAGTATCTTTGGTACCCAAAGTGGGCTCACCTTGATCTAAAGGGCTTCTTTCAAATGCTGATTTGTCCATGGGTATCACAGGTCCTGAGAATCTCACTTTGGGGGTAAAGGTTAGTTTTGCAAGTTCATTTCTGAACAAAAACACCTGCTTGCTATCAGATGCAGTTGCTATGGTGATATGGTTCTTATTTTCCATAAAGCTTTGCCAACTTGGGTACTTTCAGTTTAACTAGAGATACCATTTGGCATAGTGGATTCTCATGAGGCAGAGTTGAATTTTGAAGTCAGTAGACTCTTCAGGTTCTGTAAGCCAGACTCCTATCTTATTCTTCTGTATTATCCCAGGGTCCCAAGATATAGCAAAACTACATTTAGTTGGATGGGAAAAGTAAGGCGGGAAGAAACAAAGGAAGGCTTTGTACCAGGAACAATGGAATTTCTCAGAGTTAAAGTCATAGAGCTGTCAGTATAAAACCCCAGTCAACAAATTTAACGTGGCTAAGACTGAGGTTTTGTGGGGATGTCCTTGTCTTAAACCCTCCCAAGCAATGTGGAGAGACCTCAAGATTCTTGTGGGCCATTACACATCTAGAGATCTCCAAAAGATTGTATATGCGGCTCTGTGGCACAGTCAGAATTATTTTTACAATTCTTCCAATTTGGATCACCTAACACTATCAAAAGCTCAGTGTTCTTTGTGTTTTACACTTGAGCCTTCATGTTGTTGTGCTTGAAACCAATTCCACAATCACTTTTATCCCTATAGAAACCACATACAAAAATTTTTCCCAAAAAGACCTCAAAAAATAACATTACGAACAGTGTCCAAGAATTTTGTCCCGAGACAACGACAGAGAAGTAAAGGCGAGGGCAACCTGAATGTTCAGAAAGAGGCAAACATAAAACAATCTCAGCCATGCAGCCAGCGGAGTCAAAGCAATGTGCATGTGGAGAGGGCTGGGACTTCCCGCATCCCCAGTGTGCCAGGTCATCTTCTTAGGACATGACATCTGCTCTGTCCTGTCTTCCTGGAACTTTGCCATTTTTCCAGCAAGGGGGAAGTCTATGTCCCCTTGCAAGTCACTGACCAATGAGGTGTGTCAGAAATGACGCTGTGTGGCCTCTGGGGCTGGGTCACATCAATGCTGCCTACAGCTGTCTTATGCTCTGAGAGTGTCCACCCGGGGACCCAGACAGCGCGTTCAGAAGAAGCCTAGCAGAGAACGAGACCAACCTATCCACCCCTGTCCTTCTTCTCCCTACACTTTTTTGTTTATATTAAATTCCCCATGCTGTTTCTCTAGTGATCTATTGGCCTTTTGTTTTAACTGTTTAATCTTTTAATCATCGCTGCTTTATGAAATGTTTAATACCTGTTAAGGCAAGTTGCCACTCATGCTGCTTCATCCAATTAGCTACCTCCAGCACTTCAATGTCCAAGTCAGTCATTAAAAACTGTTACAATTAAGGATACAAAATATCAATTAGGCAGGAGGGGTAAGTTCAAGAGTTCTATTGTTCATCGTGGTGACTGCAGTTAATAACTGTGAATTATATACTTGAGAACCACCAAAAGCTTAGATTTCAAGCGTTCTCACCACAAAGCATTATAAATATGTCAGGGGATGCATATGTTAATTAGCTGCATTGAAACATTTCGCATACACTTGCTCTCACTCACTCTCTCTCTATATATATATCATGTATCTTAAAGATAGATAATTTTATCGAAGATCACTTTACATATAAACCTTTAAAAAATGAAAATTACATGTGTATATGTATAAATATATACAGTACTAATTTGATAGGGCTCATGTAAAAAAGTCATTTATTTCTGTGAGGAAGCAATCAATCCACAACACACACATATACACACAGTTTCTAGAAATTTTGATACATGATCAGTGCTGAGAATTTTATTTTATTTTATTTTATTTTACTTTTGGTTGTTTTTTTCTTTCTAGTACCAAGAATCAAACTCAAGACCTTGCGCTTGCCAGGCAGGTGCTATGCTGCTGAGCTAAATCCCCAGCCCCTTGTGCT
This sequence comes from Chinchilla lanigera, assembly GCF_000276665.1. Classification (NCBI taxonomy): domain Eukaryota; kingdom Metazoa; phylum Chordata; class Mammalia; order Rodentia; family Chinchillidae; genus Chinchilla; species Chinchilla lanigera. The sequence goes on from NW_004955417.1 coordinate 22,566,822, forward strand.
GAGAATTTTAATTAGCCTTTTTCTAAATGAGGAAGTACTTTCCTCACAATATATTAATTAAATCATTCCTCTCCTGTATATCAGGGTCTCTGCTCTACTCTGTATTAAGAGTTCATACATACTACAGCTTGGATTTGAATATTTCATTATGATTTATTTTTCTGTCTACCTGTCCAAATACCATATTGCTTTACTTTTTATAGTTTTGCAATATATTCTATTAACTTTTGGGATTTTATTCTACTAACTCCTTATGACTTTTACTTTCCACATATTAGCCAATTTCATATGCTTATCATTCCAGCTAAGTTCAGAGACATTTTCTTGGGTTCCAGGAAAAGTTGGGGTTGTATTAAATTGCACAAACATAATATACCCATCCAGGAAAGACACTAATTCTCACCTAACCTTTAAAGACTACCCAGGCAGACAGACAGGGCTGGGTAAATGGGTCTGACCTTCTCAGTGCCTGTAGACCCAGGAACCCCCACCTCCCACTCCCTAATCTGCCCCAGACGCTGATGAAGGGCAGGTGGCACCCTCACTTCCCAGCTGGAGCTCGCCTTTGGTCCCTGTGTCCTGCAGAGGTTACTCTCTCTGTACTGCTTCCCTCATCTGAGTCATTTGCCACTTTCTTGAAATAAATGGAGCTGGATTCCTGGTGAACAAAACAGGCCCTGGACCTCTGCCTGCCTCACCCTCCTGCTGGGAAGCTCAGGGGCGGGTTCCGAGGGCAGGCCACCCCAAAAGCAGCACACAATTTAACTTCAACCATCAGCTCAGGGACACTGGGAGATGTAGTAAGTTGGATGAACCCCCCCCCCACAGCAAATTTTATTAACTTTCTTTCTTTTTTTTTTTTTTTGGTACTGGGGATTAAACCTAGAGCCTTCACACTAAGCTCCATGCCCAGCCCTTTTTATTTTGAGATAGGATCTCAGTAAGTCTTTACCTTGCCCAAGCTGAACTCAAACTTATGATCCTCCTGCCCCAGCCTCCCAGAATGCCAGGACCTCAGGCATGCGTCAGCACGCCTGGCCTTTCTTAACAATTTGATGCCACAGGAGTGTTCTGGTTACTGCTTAAAAAAATTTTTTTTAAGTAGCATCCTATTAGCCTCCAAACCATTTCTCTTTTCTTTCAGAAATTAGTTTCCTTGTCCCAGAAAAACATTATTTAAGCCTAATGAATTGTTTGTTTGCTTTTTCAGGCTCTGCTATAACTGCCGTGACCGGGGAACGGATAAATCTCGGCAATGGCCTGGCTGCGAAGGTCCTGCTGACCCTCCTGCCTGTCCACCACGCTGGACGACTGGCCAGCCCCCCGTGACAATCTCCCCATCTCTTCCTGCCATCTTCCCCTTCTTTTTTGTTCTTTTAACTTAGGGTTCTGTGATGCTTAATGAACAGTACACTTCCCAGCAGCTATGAAGCAAGAAAAATGTTCTTAGGATTATAATCACAATTTCAATTATTTACACATGTTAGAAAATATTGCCGTCGGGGTCGCCAAGTTATTTACTCTGGTGTCCTCTTCTCTTTGGAAGTGCTAAAATATTAGCCCGATTCATTACAAACCGATTGTTTTTAACATGGTTCTTTCTCCCAGCTCCCCTCACCCTGACTGAAATCCAATTTACAGCCTGCTAAAGGCCTCATAAGTTTTTTATGGATTATTTCCTGGGGTCACATTAATCTGGCTCCTTGTTACTTTATACTAATTTCACTTTGCCACAGTAAAGTAACGAGATTCGATCTCGTGGGAATTAATCCATAGAGACCTCTTAATGAGGCAAAACCGGAATGGAAGTCGACTACTGTATTTAATTCTCCCCAGCATGATGGAGAGGAGCTTGTCCTGCCCTTCCACACACTAGACCACTTGGCCCAGTCCTGAGAGGACAGCGGACAGGGCCCAGGGGCACAACGAAAAATGGGGCACACAGTGAGCCCCCCACAATGGGGGATGCAGAAGCCCACCATCCTGCCTGCAGGCGGCAGGACCTAGGATCATGGCCCAGCAAACCCCAGAGAGGAGAGGACATGGAAGATGCTCAGATCAGCCAGAGAGGAGGAAAAAGCTTCCTTCACTTTTCCTGAGTTTCCAAATTCTCTTCCCAAAGGCTACCTGATCCCTGGCCCTACTTGCCCCTCCCTGGTTGGGATTTCTGTTTCCAGGGCAATCTGTTAGTGCCGAGCACACGTGGAAGATTCTCCCCACACTTTCCCTTCTGCAGGAGGCCCTGGGTTCTTAGCTCCTCCTTTTCCAAATGGCAAATGTAACCAACTCTTGCAGAGTTTTGCAGAAGTTAAGGGGGAAAATGTACATAACATGAGAGGAAACTGAGCAGTCTTCCCACACTGTAAAGTGAAGATCAAAGTAACATGCCATGGCTATCATTAACGTGGAGCACTGATCCGGAAAATAGAAAATGCGCTTTAAAAGAATATGTCCAGAGACGATGAAGAGAACATGCATCACCCTAGCCCAGTGTCAGGAACTGAACGGGCGCCCTTGAGGGCGTGGTGCTTATTAACACCATTCTAGTCTCCAACCAGGTTGGTGATGTTTAGCAACGGCTGGCTCCTGGAAACACAAAGGAGAATAGCTCTCCTTTTCATAAAGTTCCTTTCTGTGTGCCATGTTACACTGGTCAGGAAAGATGGGCAGGGAACTTCAGCCCCATTTCGCAGACTGGGAGACTGAAGCTGCAGCGGCAGAGCAGCGCTGGCGGTCAGTTGCCCTGGGAGCAGAACTCAGGCCTCCTCGTGCTCCAGTGAACAGGAGTTGCTCTGCTTCCTTCAGAGCGAGCACAAGGCAGCGTGGGGGTGAGCATGGTTCTCACCAGACTCTCCGATTCCAGGGGCTCCAATCCTTGAGTGCACACAGTCTGTCGCTGCTGCTCTCTCCTGCCTCTCTCACATCGAGGGGAGAGCGGGATATGAACGACCTGGTTGTTGAATTTGGGAGAAGAAACTGAGCCTGTTTTCTTGGACCCTTTCTGTTTCTTCTCTTTCTATTTGCTTCCCTTCCCCGGTGGCAGACGCTCCCACCTGGGGAGGACCCGTGCCTTCTCCCCTCAGCGTCAGAGGCTGAAGGGCCAGTGGATGTGACTAAAGCCTGTGTCCTCAGGAGGAAAGCCTCAGCACACTGCCTTGGCCAAGGAGTGAAGGCCCCGTGCTGCCGTTCACTCTGTGAGCCACAGAGCTGACCAGTCCGTGCATCTCCCTCTGTCTCACTGCCGGACCTGACACTCCCAGTGGAAGGGCAAGGATGGTACATTACGTACAAACACCTCGCCCACCCCAAACTCCCAGCACATAAATTCCCTATGCAAACGAAGCACACGGGGAACTGTGCTCGTATGCAGATGGAGAAAGTTGCCAGTCACCAAAGCCTTGACAGTGCAATGAAGCCAGCAGAGAACCTGGAAAGATGGTATTGCCTCAAATATTACCTCAGAGCATAATTTTGCTTCACAGCGGTGCTAGGGAAGGATATGGTCTCCTGGAATAGTTGACGAAGTGGTTCAATTGTGCGTAGTAGATAGGATCAGAATTCCTCAGGAGTTCAAGTCACAAGGAAAAAACAGGAAGTTAGTGACCAGCCCTAATATGCCAGTGCATTAAAAACAGTCCAGACGATGATGGCAATGCTTCCAAATAGTACAGTCAAGGACAGGTTGAACAATGTTATCTGTGGATTTGTTTGCACCAGTAAATTCACAAAAAACCCTCAGATAAGACTCGGCTGGAGCTTGAATTGTGAGTTGATGGCCGGTCAAGTCCCCGGCAGCCCTAGGTTCATCAATCAGTCCTTCCCAAAGACTTCCAGAGCACAGCCCTCATTTATCACCCTTTAATTTGTTGGATTCATTACGTGATATATTTCCATCTCCTTTTCATTTAGACCTAGCTGCCAATATACTTTCAGAACCAAAATTAATTAAAAGAAATCGAGTTCAGTGATTAGGCATCACTCCCGGTTCTTGCTCTTGAGTAGTAAAATGATGGGGAGAAAAATCAGTAATGGATAGCTTTTTTTTTTATCATTGAATATTTAAAATTAAGGCAAAAAGTCTTTAAGAAGGCTTAGGGGCAGTCTTTTGGCTGAAAGGAGATCTCCATTTGCAGAGAAAAAGATGGAGGGAGGGAGAGAGAGCGAGAACACACACAGATTTGGCATGACCAATTGTCCTATAAATCGATCCAAATTACAGCAGAAATTAAGCTTTTAGTATGGAGCTCCTGAAACAGAAAAAGCAATAGAAAGTTGAAAACGACTTGTGTCTAGTCACAAAAGAAGAAATATACACAGGATATGTTTGGGGAAAATTCAGCTTCACCAGTAGTCAAATAAACAAACATCAAAACAAGTTTTCATTTCATTTTCCTATCAAGTTATTACATATTTTTAAAACTCTATAATCATCCAGTTTCCACACACAGCAAAGGAGGGAGGAGTGTAGAGTCAGAGGAAGATCTGGGATCCGGATCACGTGCCTGGGTCTCTCTGCAGAGATGACCAGAGATAAGAGGTCAGAGAGATGGGCCAGACCCAAGTGCTGGCCCAGAGGGAAGCAGAGGAGCAGCGGGTCCAGGCAGGGCCAGAGGTGGCACCAGACGCAGAGCTCAGAGCCAGCACTTTGAGAAAAGACAGGCTTGGTATAAACAAGCCTCAAATGTCAGTGCATAGAGTTCTGCTCCTAGGCAAAAGGGAGTAACCGGGACCAGATTTAACCTCTCATCTTCAACAATTAAAACACTGGATGAAGTACCATGAGGCAACAGTTTTCAAAAATTGGACAACTGGCATTGTAGAACGGTCCATTTTGAGAAAAGTGAAATAAACAAGTGACCCAGCTTAATAACCAAGAGCGTTTCCAGACCCCAGCCCAGGAAGCAGCCACCCAAACAAAACTTCGCTCTGTCCCCAGGTCGAACAGATGGAGCTCTCCATTCAGGGTCCAGGGTACAGAGCACTTGGGTGCTGGATGGAAAGGGAAAGAGTCTGGGTACCTGTGGGAAATTCCCCAGGTGTCATTCATTAGCTACCGGGTATCTGGAGAAGAGGTACAAGAAAATTACAAGACAGATGCAAGAGGAGGAACTGTCATCAAGCAAGCAGGTAGGAGTCCCCTAAGACACAGCCCTGGACGGGGTCTGCAGAAGGATCTCGCCTCCGGAATACAGGCAACTTAACCCTAGAGTGCAGGCCGCTCTTCACTTCCCTTCACAGAGCTCCCAGCAATACTGCTGTCCCCAAAAAGACAGCCTCAAGAGTTCTTAAAAGAATAAACAAAAAATTCTAATAACTAACCATAAGAAATTGACATCAAATATCTACATCAAATCAAGTCTTTGGCATGTAAAGAATCAGGAAACGATTGCTCATAAGGAGAAATGCCAGTCAAGAGAAAGATACCCCCAAAGTGACTCAAAGGCTAGACGGAGCAGAAAAGAATGCGAAGCAGCTACAATAAATATGTTTAAGAAACTGGAAGACCAATTTTGGGGAAGAAAAATGCCCTGGCTAGGACTGACAACAAGTTAAACACGGTAGAAAGAGTGGACATGAGACCACACAACAGGAAAGAGAGGAAAGATCCAGGCGGTAAAAAGGAAGAAGCAGAGGAAGCCACGCTGAGGCGGTGTCGGGAAAACTAACAGACGTCACTGGAGTCCATGAACAGAGCAGTGAAAACACTTCAGAAAATCCTAAGTTTTGCTAAATTTGGGAAGAATCACTGAGCTTCTCATCCAACAGTTCAATGACCTTTGAGCAAAGGAAACACAAAGAAAAGCACATCAAGGAAATGATAGTGAAATCTCTGGGGGAAAGGGAAAGACAAGGCAAAAATCATAAAAACATGAAATTGCGTAATGAGGAAGAAAACTAAGGGTATCAAACCTCTTAATGGGAAGGATGCAGTCCAGAAGGTAGTGCAGCTATGCTTTTAAGGTACTGAAAGAAAAATCCATCAGTTTAGGTTTCTATAACAATGAAGCTATCTTTCAAAGTGAACGTGAAATAAAGACTTGAGGGGTACCTGGCGGCATGGTGGCACATATCTGTAATCCCAGTAGTTGGGAGGCTGAGGCAGGAGGATTGCTGCAAGTTTGAGGCCAGCCTGGGCTCCATAGTGAGTTGAAGAGCAGCCTGAACTACAGAGTGAGACCCAGTCTCCAAAAAAAAAGACTAGAGGGAAAGAGTCAGAAAACAAACAACTTTCCATCGAGGGCTAACAGGTGAGAGTGTGAGACAAAGAACAGAGCAATGGAAGTGGGAAGGAGAGAAGGCTCCTTTATGTAAGCTGTCCGGGAAAGATCCCCTCTGAAGAGGAGGCACTTGAACAGTCCCGAGGGAGGCGTCATGAAGACATTTGGGTGCTTAGAATCCAGGTAGCAGAAAAAGCGAGTGCAAAGGTCCTGGGGTGGGAGTGTGATTGGGACAATGGAGAAAAGGCACTGTGATGACATCAGGGCGAATGAGAAACAAGGAAAAGGAGTGTGCAGAACAGGGTGAGCGGAGAAAAGCCCGTTAGAAAACAGGTGCATTTTGCCCGGGAGAGAGAAGGTGGGCGGGGGAGGCCAAGTGTGGCCGGCACTGGGGAAACAGAGTCACCCCTCAGGCCTCTAGGGGAGACCCAGCCTGCCAGCACTTCGTGCTGTTTTAGGCCCTGGGTGTGCGTAAGCTGTCGCAGCCGCCATGAGAAACCCTCACGGGGCGTAGGGAGATGGCCGTCTGCCTCCCACTTTCGCCCAAGAGCTGCAGGGAGAGAGAAGAAATCGGAGCAGCCAGGAGGCCATCAGCCTCGCTCTGTGTCCCGGGGTCCGCCCTGGGACCCAGCCTCTGTGCAGACAGTCATCCGAACGTGTCACATGCCTGCGACAGAAGAAGAAGCTGTCGCCTTCCTTAACAATTCAGAGGAACAAACCACGCTCGTCAGAACGTCCGAGGGAGGCTGACGCAGCACTTGAGGGCCCAGCCAGCGCGGAGGCCGAGGGCTGACTCTAACCAGGAGTGCTGGGAGTAATCCCAGCCGCCACGACCCTGTCAGAACCAGCGTCGGTGACTTGGTGATGGGAAACGAGGCCAGCAGAGACGAGCTCGGCGTGCGCAGAGCCCTGTGGTGCTTCCCCTGGACGGGAACTCCCTTAGGTGGGCGGCTCGGAGAGGGCGAGAAGCAAAAATTCATCACGGGTGCGGGGCCGCCAGCTGCATCGAGCCTTTTTCTTGACTGGGAGGACTGTCAAGACCACCCTCAAGTCCTGGCCTCCGACACCCATCTGTCCAGAACCCTGGAGTCACCCTCAAGCACAGTGAGCTCAGTCGCTCTCCCTCATGCATGACAGTTGTGGAGCCCTCTCTGCAAATCCTCAGCATCTGGCCGACATCTGGGCCCCCCGGAAGGGTGCCACCCATCACCAGAATGTCTCCTTCTCCTTCTCCTTCTCCTTCTCCTTCTCCT